>NC_056733.1:818211742-818226742 GCF_019279795.1 Protopterus annectens
GAAGACAAAACAGCAGCATCTGTCTTATGTGTAGAGCTAGAATAAAGGGAGCAGTGATGGTGAAAGTGATAGACATGATAGTATACAAAGGCAGGGGACAGAGGGCCACAGACCATGGCAGCAGCAGCAGACAAGACTCCGTAGTTCAGTCACATGACTAACTTTCCTGTCTGCCAATAAGCTTTGATCTCCATTAACTGGAAATCTATTTCCACCTGCTTCGCAAAAGAATTATCTTATATGTCTCCCATGCTTTCCTTAACTTCATACTCCCGGATTCCTTTGGGAGTCTGATTTAGGCATGCACTTTTCTGTAGAAAACTAACACTTCCTTATGCTGTCTCCAAACCATCTTTTTCCATTTGCACACCTTTTTTTTTTTTTTTTTGGAACATGGCCTATACTTCTACTTTCTTGAGATACTTGAAAGTTTCTGTCATGTTCTCCCTGTTTTCAGTACTTTTATTTGTGTTCATTGCAATACTCCTGCAGACATAATGGGCCAACGTTCTTCATAGGCAATGCTAGGTTATCAGCTTAGCTGATAATCAGAGGGCAGAATCAAATCCTGCACCTTGTATCTGTGAGATTAAGACCTTAACCATTATGCCAGCCCTCTTCTCTTATAACTTGTAAGCCAATGACAACTTTTATATTTAAATGATTGCTTTTGTATTAGATACTTTTATTCTATTTTGCTACAGATGGTAATCCAGACCGTAAGGCACCCTATTTAGTTGTCCACTTTTGTCTTCCTCTTACCTGTGTATTTGCAGACAGCGAGTCTAAAGTAAGACTGGTGGAATAGATAGCAGGACATGATGGTTGCTCATTCCTGTAAGCCTTTAGCTGGAGGCAACAAACACTGTTCCAGTCTAGACAATGACAGTGTAGTACTGCTAGTAAAAGTAAGATTATAGCATACTATTAAATTATCCTGTCATTCAATAAGAGAGAGAAAAATATTCTTTCATTTCCTGTGTGATCTGCAGCTTCCTTCAGTTTTATACCTGGCGGAACAAAAGCAAAGAATGTCATATGACTTTTTCAATGCCATTCTGACCCTAATACATAATAATCTGCACTGACCTTGAGGCACAATGGTGTGCTTAAAAACAGTTATGTGGTTATTTACTCATGTTGAGTGGGTTGGCACATTAATATCCAAAGCCTTGTAGCCTTATTTTTTACAGCTGCATGACAGCACTTACTAAATTAGAACATACACAGTTACATTGCCTTTGTTCCATTCAAGATAGCAATAAATTGTGGCGATTTTATACATTCTTGTGTGCCAGCATAAATGAGAAAGGAAACTCTGTGACATCCTGGTATGGCCAGAGACGTTTCAAAGCATCTCATTTTATGTGTTTTTCAGCTTGTTTGTTTACAAATACCATGTCATATAGAGACCACATTTAAGCATCTGTTGGATAAAACAGCAATAGTCATCACTCCTCAAAAATCATTTATCAGCCAAAAATGTGTTTCTGTAATAGAATTTGCAACTGATCTGTGTTTTTTTTTTGTTTGTGAATCAGTTAATATTCTTAAAGAAGTATGTATCCCAGTATCTCAAAAAAGAAAAGCCATTCAATTAAAAATCAAATGCTAAAGCTTACAGTATGCTTTCATACCATCAGCATGGGTTTAGAAAGGAAATTTTGTATTTCCTGCCATCACAGATGACCTGTTGCATTAAGTGGATGTGCTGTAACTCGGTGCTGTTGTTTTGGTGAACCTTTTAATGCCTTATACATTGTGAAGTATTTATTACTAATTAAAGAGCTTTCTCTTAATTGCCTGATCCTAGTTAGCCTAAAGTGGTTTTTCAAACTGCTTGCAGTGCATACAGTTCTGAGTAATCATCGAGCAGGGTCAAGTCCTGTGTTTGGCAAGACTCCATCCTTGAAACTGTCCTATTCCAATTATATACTGACTCTCATCACACCTTTAGGCAGGGATACCATGGTGTTAAATGCAGACAGCATGGTCATCTAGTCATCTGTTTTAAGCATATTCTCCATTATTGATCTGCAGTCCTGGTAACAGTAAGAAATTTTAGTTATGGCATGTTCTAGAACAGCTAGGACTCACTCTGAATAGGACTAAAACTATGTTTTTGTTACTCAGAAGTGTCTTAGCTTGCTTAAGGAAAAGAAAATCTCAGAGGCAGATTAAAATACAATGCAAAACATACAGACCCTCAAATATCTGCAGCGCCAGATTAAAGTCCAATATAAAACATAGAAACTTTCATATCTCTAGGAGTCTACCTGGATTTGTCACTATTTTGTTGTTGTTTGTCTTTCGGCTTTTCCCGGTTAGGGGTTGCCACAGCAGAACTCCGGTCTGCTAATGATTGGCAGTAGATTTTCACGAATGCCGGGGTGCCAGCTCGAAGTCCAACCTTCAACGAAGGCATGACCTTTTACGCATGTCTTTCGAATGCCACCCAACTGCGGGGAGGACATGCAGACTCCACAGAGAAGGTGCTCCCCGTATTAATAAAGCTTGAGATACAAATTTACTTCTGTTTTCATAGCTGTTATATATGAAGTTATCAGTCTATTTACTAGGCAAGAAAGGTATTTTATTGGGAAAAGAGTACTAATTCCTACTCTTCAATATACCTTTCCTGTCAACCAACAACCTAAAAAGCTTCAGGCCATGCAGACCTAAATGTGCTGATTCATCAACGAGGTGCAGGAAAAGCATCGTCAGCGGAGACAAATCACTTTTCAAGTTGCTTTCTCATTGTCTTTGTGATCTGTAAGATCATATGCCTTGAAAATTGCAGGTCTCTATGCCGTTTGTTTACTTTCCATTACCGTTTAAGAACGCTAATGTTTTTAGAGTCCACTGCCATCTCCTGACAGTTTTACACAACTCCATACATTGTACTGCTAATGCCTCCTCCATTAAGCACCTAACGATTCCAAGCTCTCTGCTTTATGAAATGCAACAGCTAATAACTCTACCAACCCTTTTTACTCCACTTAAACATTTTCTTCTGCAGAAAACTAAATACTGCTGTCCAGAGACTATTACTTTAATTACAACTAATCAGGTATTAGTTGCACTAGTCTACACTTCAATGAGAGTATAGTGATATCCCGTTTTAGTTTTTAGTACTAAAATGTTAATATCCATAATAGTAGTACTAACAACAACAATAATAATAATGATAATAATAATCCTTACAATGACCTAACACTTTTATTGTCTTGTATAAGTATTACTAATTTAGTTATAATGTAAGAAGGTTGTGACCAAAACAGTGTACTAATGATCCCATTCGCTCACTTGTAAATAAAGAAATAAAGACTATCTAATGAAAGATATTCATTACAATAAAATCACTTTTTGAATTTATATGTTTAAATGGCACTGGATTTTCTATATACAAATGTATGTATAAACAAATGTATACATATAGACACACACACACACACACACACACACACACACACACACACACACACACACACACACACACACCATAGTGCTCAACTGTCCAGATTTTCACAGAATGTGGATCTACTGGCATTTAATGTAGTACAGGGTTTTGGGGAGTGGGGAGAAAACATTAGACACCAGGGATACCACACTTGTGTCCTATGGGCAACTAAAGCAGTATGGAGATTGGGGCAGTGGGTGGACTACTAAATACAGGGATAACTTGTACCATAAGGGCTCTTAAACTAGTACAGAGACTGGGGGGAGGTTGGGGGATCACATTGGAATGCAAACAACTCAGGGACAGATAGGGAGACTGTGATGTGTGTTTGATATGTGTGCGTGTGTGTGGGTGTGTGTATGTGTGTGTGTGTGTGTGTGTGTGTGTGTGTATGTGAGTGTGGGTTGGGGTGGCTGTCATACCTCCACACATATCTAGACTAACAAGCGTATTCTAGAACATTGGGTGGGGAGCACCACCAGAGACTTATATAAACTCTTGTGCCTTAATGGCAGTTCAGCTATTATGGGGATTGGGGGGGGGGGGACTAGTCTCTAGGAAATAACCTCAAATACAAATGGACTTCTCTGTACATTGGCTAAGACTTGCCAGAGTAATTACATCCATCATGAGACAATGTAGTAATTGTCTCGTTTACTGACAACCACTTAATTTAAAAAAAAAAGACACAGTTTTGTACTTACACAGTGACAGTGGAGGCTAAACTCTCACATATAAGAACACATGAGGTTACCAAATTCATGCACACAACACCAACCACACATAGCACACACATAGACTAATTTATGCTAAAACACTTAAAACAATCATCCTAAACAACAAATACCACATAGACCATCCATTGCTAAAGCTATGCATCACCAAGTCCAAAGGCACTCTGAAAAAAGAAAACCTAACACCACACATACAGTCACACTCAATGGAGCCACAAACACTAAGCACCTAAGGCAAACAAACACATCATAGGAGACTCCATTGTAGTACATACTGATTCCCCTTTAATCAGGCTGAAGAAGGAGAAGATAATGGTTAGTTGCCTATCTGGAGCCAGGACCCACCAAATTATATACTCACTTAAGTCACTGCACCACAGGTACCAGTATGATTCCATCATAGTCCATGTAGGTGTCAATGACTTGAGACGTACCTCCATAGACTATATAAAGAGCAATATTATGGAGTTCTCAAGCTGGCATGAAGCTAGCAAAGAGCATAATATTACCATCACCATGGATGATACCACAATATTAGCAAAACATGACTGATTTTAACAATTGGTTGTCTTTTTGGTGTCATTCTAAGGGAATCCAATATTTGTCAGCTTGGGAGGACCTGGTTAACATCCCACATTGCTTTGCCAGTGATGGTCTGCACCTGTCTTTTCTAGGCTTTTGAATACTGGTTAAAATTGTATCCACCACAAAGTGTCCTTTTAAGCAATGCCAAACTGACAAACCTACCAACCTAGCAGAATCAAGTGAATTGAACCTCAAGGTACTGCTGTTTAATGACAGGAGCCTAAATAAAAAAAAAAAAACACACTCCCTCCAAGCCCTCCTCACACTTGAATATGGAGATCTGTACAGTTACTGAGACATGGCAAAGAGTACAGTGCAAGGGTTCAATGCCTTCCACACTTTTAGACCTTTAGCTGTACGGACAAGGGCTAAAGGTTGAGGTGTCCACTGTCTCGATATACATCAACAACAAGCATACCTCTAGGCTGATCAAATACAATGATGTGCTAGAGTTCCTTCACTTGCAGATCACCATAGACAAAATCATGGGGTATATCTTTGCCTGCTATATAGGTGACCCTCCATGTCCCAAGAAGCTCACAATGCATACTTGGACCTACTGGAGACACTTGCCATCCAACCTTACATCATACTCAATGCGTAGTCCTCACTGGTAAGGTCTGATCAGAAAGTCGTCTTCTTTGAAATCAAATTTAACTTTGTAACCCCAGTAAAACCAGTAACAGTAACTATTTCTAGGCAAACTACCTTTCATTAAGCGATGGTTTATCAAAATTCAATGCCCCTCCAAACCCCGAAAATGCAGCAGCCTACACTGAATTGCTCTCAGAAACTCTGCACAGCCATGTCAATGGCTGCATAGATGCTGCTCTACCTAAAAGAAGTAAGTCCAGAACTAGTTCCAGAAAAAAATCACCCTGGAGGCATCCCAAATACAACAAAAGAAACAGATATAGCAAAAATCAGTTCTCATAAAGATAAATCTCTCTCATCAAATTAAATAGGCAACTAAGAGGGCTAATTAG
Source organism: Protopterus annectens (assembly GCF_019279795.1). Taxonomy (NCBI): domain Eukaryota; kingdom Metazoa; phylum Chordata; order Ceratodontiformes; family Protopteridae; genus Protopterus; species Protopterus annectens. The sequence goes on from NC_056733.1 coordinate 818,217,508, forward strand.
TTCAAACAAAGCCAACTTTCAAGGTAAGATAGCCTCCCATGTAAAAGGATAACCATAAGGCCTTCTTCAGCTCTGTCAGAAATCTCAAGGGCAGCTCACAGCAATATGCTGAACTGGTGATCACCGTTGCCACATTCACTGAACCTGGCTATATAGTGCATGTATTAGCTGGCAAACTCACTTCCACCTTTACTCCCCTGTCACCCTCAATCATCCCCCAAATAATACCCTCAAACATAATCCCTTCAGCTATAACTAGTGAGCATGTAATGACTGCACTCACTAAAGCCACAAACACAGGCTCACTGGGCACTGTTAACATTCAAGGATGGCTCCTGAATAGTCTACAATATGACTCATCAGGACCCCTGGAGTCACACTGTTAACATTCGAGGCTGGCTCCTGAATAGTCTACAATATGTCTCATCAGGACCCCTGGAGTCACACTGTTAACATTCGAGGCTGGCTCTTGAATAGTCTACAATATTACTCTTCAGGACCCCTGGAGTCTTTATTTGACTATAGTCTTAAAACAGGCTTTGTGTCATGAGAATGAAGGACTGCAACGGTCATCCCCTTTCATAAAGGAGGACCTTCAACCGATCCTGGAAACTACAGACCCATTAGTCTGACTAGACTTATTTGCAAAGCCATAGAAATAATTATTATGGAAATTATCAACAAGGACATAAGAGACCTCCAGACACTGGAATTATAACAGTTTGGCTTTGCCAAAGGAAGGTCATACTTTCTGAACCTGGTGGACTTTTTGAAAAGGTCACTAAGACATTGGATGAGGGGAAAATGGTGCATACTGCCTACCTAGATCTGGCTAAAGCACTTGATGGAGTATTCCAGTTGAGCATTGTCAATGAACTTATTGATCTAGGCATAAGCCACTTTATAACATGCTGGATAGGTAGGTGGCTCAGGTCCCAACAGGTTGGAATTGGTGAGGCCACCCCCCACAAAGAGTCCAGTTACCAGTGGAGTCCCTCAGGGCTTTGTGCTGGGCCTGATTTTCTTTAGCTTCTACTTCTTGAAGGTCAAAGCCAATCTCAAAGGCCTCTGTCTGACCAAGTTCGCTGATGATTGCAAACTGTGAGCAGTCATTAAATCATCCCATGATGAGAACACCCTTCAAGAAGGTCTAACACAGACAAATGCTTGGTGCCAAAGCCATGGCTTAAAACGGAATGCCAAGAAATGTATTCTAGCACCTTTTGGCAAGTCTACCACCCTGTATAACTGTGTCATCAATAAAACATCCCCAAAAGATGAACCACTGGTTAGAGATCTGGGAACTCAAGTAGATAGCAGCCTAGCCTTCTATCAACGTGTCCAGGGTAGTAAGAAAATCATTCTCTGTTGCTCAACTTATTAGTAAGGACATGGTATCTAGGTCAAGAGAGGTCATTGTTCCACTGTACTCCACCCTCATCAGACCCATCATAGAGTATAATGCCCCCTTTGGTATGTACCTGACCAAGCACATGCAGCAACTGGATCATGCAGAAAGGTACCTTACAGAAAGAATACAGGGAGTAAACAAAATGTCCGGTGCATATCACCTTCTAGCCTTGTCTCTTTACTTTGTATCATACTGAGAGGTGATCTTTGCTTGGCATACAAGGCATCCTTGGATCTTGTTTTGATGAACCTCTTGCACATCTGCAATGCAATCAGCATCAGAACTACAAGATCAAAAGACCTACATTTTGCTTGTGACATAAATAGGACATGTTCAACAGGCAAATATGTTTTCCAGAGAATTCCCATTCTCGTGAACAGGTTCTCCATCCATGTGAAGCACAGCTTGTCCCTAACCCTATTTAAGTGCAACTTGGAACAATGGATGGGTAATTGGAAATTCACCCCTGCTCTGGTGCTTTATCTCTGTTGGACAGTGGCAGTTAGTAATTCACTCCCTATGCAAATCAAATTTGTGGGTCACATTTGGGTTGCAGAGCTAGGCTTATAAGGGCCTTAGTGGTCATTAACCTAGAATACACCAATGAACCCTGGAAATCAATGTTAGTCAGGGTGGCTTTGAACCCAAGATGGAAGACATATGAAGTTATGAATGGCCTCGTTACCTTGGTATTGGTTTGATGCCTCTATTCAAATAACATGTGTGAATGTCACGGTATACATAGTGAAGGATTGTTCCTTTCTAGTTTTGAGTGAAGAAACTTTTACCCAAACCAGCATTTTATATGTTTTCTGTGAAAGTGGTTTCCACATTTTCAGTGATATCTTTATCTAACATTTAAGTGCTACTGCATGACCTCCCTTTAAAACTCTGCCCAACAGTTATGATTTTTTCTCCTTGATATACTTTTTGCTTTATCCCTTTTCTCTCCTTCTTTCTGTTTTTACTTGTTTTCCTTAACATGGAAAGGAAGATGTGAGTGACAGATCTTTGCTTTATTTAGTTTATCTTCCCATCTCCAAAAAGCCAAGGACTAATGTACATGAAATATGGTTGAAATGTAAGTCATTGTTCCCCCTGACTTATATTTATAAAGGATTCCCAAGGAATGCCAAAAGAAAAGTGGCAACCCTGGTCAGAACAAATAATGTTTAAAATTGTTTTATGATACTCACTAGAGGAAAACAGACATCTGCCAATCAAATATACTAATCATGTTGTAACTTGGCTTCAGATGGCAAGCATTTTAGCCTGTTGCTCCCTGAAGGTGCTGCCATTCTTACTGTATCACCTACTGCCAGATTTTCTCCATTCCTCCTTGAAATAATCAGAAAAAATAAGCTGCCAAGTTTGATTAAATATCAAGTCACAAGAGTCTAGTAAAGTTAACATTCCCAATTTAAAGTTTCTAACTCTTTCTGAGGCTGCCACCATGGAGCCTGTTACCAGTCTGACTGACAGGCCATTTACTGTCTGTACCAATCCCAAACACCAAAGGGAAGCTCCCAAAGCACTCCTGCATACAAGTGGTGATTCTACCATGTATAAAACGTAGAGTTCCATATCACTCCTGAGTCATTTGGCAAAGATCTTAAAAATGATTTCCCATACCTGGAAAAGTGCACCCCATTTTGCAGAAGCTCAGAATGATATATAGAGTAGGCATCATGGCCCCTATATTCCTTGCCTAGTGCTATTCCTATGATTTCAGAACGTGGAATGGTAAGCACTGTCAGTAAATCCATACAAATCACCCTTAATTCATTATTTAAAGGAAGTGAGAGGGGCGTCCCTTGTCATTGCTGCTCCAAGGCCTTTCATACAGTGACAGCCAGTCCTAATACCGCCAAGAGAAAGGACTTCATAGCTGCTCCTTCCATTGTAAAGTATTCACTGACAAGAAGTGCTGAGCACAGTCTGTATACCTGAATGTTTACTTACCACGTATACTGCAGACATTATGTGTACTCTGTTAGAAACTGTCCTTTGCCATATCTTATTCTGCCAAATGTGTTTCTCTGACCACTGTCCAGCTTTCACCTTTTTGTGATGATTTTCTTTATTTATTGTTTGGAGCCTTGCTCCATGGGTTATCCCTGAAAAAGGTTCTTAGACCAATGAATTTTACAGCCCTTAAGCTAGGAACAATCAGCAATCAATTACAACCAAGTATCTCAGTGGGACTTTGTATTAAACAACAGAAAATCCCTGAAAAGGATTCAGTTTGTATTTCAAATACTGTAGTTTGTTTTTTTTAATTATTTCACCATTTTAAATAGAAACACAACTGCATTAAGGAATCTAGGAGCACTGTTTCTAAACTCCTTGGTGCAGTACATTTCTGTTTGGGTTTATTTTTTCCACAGGGCCTATAGTTTTTTTGACATTATTTATTTATTTATGTGTGTATTTTACCGTTTTGTCTTGCATAATATGAACAGATTCACTACCTTTTGTTGTTTATTCTGAGTGCAGTGTTACAATGCTAACTTGAGACAGCACAGTGACTTCTTTGGCCACAAGCTGGCATTAAGACTTTTTGCGTCTTTTGGCTTTTCCCGGTTAGGGGTCGCCACAGCGGAACTCCGGTCCGCTAATGACTAGTAGTTGACTTTTATGTGCCGAGTTACCAGCCCTGATGCACAACCTTCAATGAAGTTACGCCCATTCACGTATGTCTCCACGCAGAAAATGCTCTAGCTGAGAATCAAACCGGACAGCGTCTTACTGTGAGGCGACAACGCGACCGCAGCACCACCACCATTAAGTAAATATCATGTATGAATATAATTGAGACAGTCATCATGGGCTAATGAGTTATTGTGGGTAAAGACTGTTTCCATGCAAATAACTAAAAGAAGAAATTGTCTAAAGGTTTGGAGCATTTTGAAATAATTGCATATAATGCTCAAAAGCTTTTTAGAAAAATGAGCACAACTTTAATTGTTTCTGGGACTCCTTTCTTCCACATACCTTGTTAATAGATGTATGCATAGACAGGCATGTAAGTCAGGCCATACCAAGCATCATTTTCTACTTGTGTTATCTGTGGCTGAATGCAGAGATTCATATATGCATAGCAAGAAGCAAACCCTTTTCAATTGTTTTCACTTTCTTTACCAAAGGCGTTGTCATCATATGATATTCCCTTTCCCTTTCTTTATGTCACAGCCTTTTTTGAAACACCTCTCAACGTCACCAATGAATTTAGTTTAGTTTATTTATTTACTTACTTGTCTTTGCTAACTGGGAAAATCCAACTGAGCAAAGCTCATTTTCAGGGGAGGAACAGGGAGAAAATCTCCAGCAGATACATTTAAGATTTTCAAATAAAACACATCTTTTACAAAGATGCATTACATAAATAGTTCTTAAGACATCTAGAGACAAACATGTAATTGTTCTGTAATGACATTATGCAAGCAATAATGCCCAACAGGTGTGAGTGATTGTGCAAATAACACACACCCAGGGGTGTTCTGAGTCCCAAAGCTGCAGAGTCTCTACACTCCCAGAAGACCATTATTGACACAATAACATACACCCTGGGGGTCATTATTGTGCTTTGAGAATGAACTGTCTGTTAAAATGTTTTTTATTTGTTTTTTTAATTATTTATATATATATATATATATATATATATATATATATATATATATATATATATATATTTAATATTTTTTATGTAAAGTAGTTTTCTGCTTAATGTTTCAAACTTGCAGTATGTGTAAAAGTTGTTGGAGGAAGTATTTCACATCCAAACTAAAAGTTTAGTAAGTATTTAATGTCTACACACACACACACACACACACACATACACACACACACACACACACACACACACACACACACACACACACACACACACACACACACACACACACACACACACATTCAGAACATGATTAAAGTCAGTTAGTAATGCCAAACATTAAAAGTTTCTTATTTCATACCTCTCAACTGCCCAGATTTTAAAGAATGTTCAGACTTTTAGCTCATTTTTTTGTTCTGTTCCTCATAAAATTTGTGGTTTGCTGGCAAATCATCAAGGGTTAAAGTCACTAAATAATGAAATATGTTTTAATTTCAACTTCATTTCCTTCTGAAAATGCATGCTAACACGAACCCTGTTATTCTGGCAACTTACCAAATTTATAAGAGCAATATTTAAAATCTGTCTTTATTTTTGAGCCTTTGACCCCCCCCCCCCAATTACTTTTGGCTTTATCAAGATTTCGTGAGCTAAGAGATTGAGAGCTATGCATTCATTTTAATTTTAAATAACTATTGCAGCCACTAATTGATTGAGCAATAGCTCTCTGTCACACACGCATTTTTGCTTTCATGCACTCAAGCACATATACACTCACACATGCAGAGAGAAATGTCAATACACACATGGATACACATACACTTTTGTATTTTTTTTAATTAAAAGTTTCTTTTAATTTTACACTCACTAAACAGCGAAAGTGATGCTTAGTGAGCATAAAATAATGGTGGCCGTTAGCTTTCTTAGTCGAAGCTCTAAGACAGTAATTTAAGTTGTGGTGAAGCAGTGGACTTCTTTTTTCAGTGGGCGTTACCTGTACATTAACACTCTGCTGGAGAATGTTCTCTAAACAAAGATAAAAGAGACAATTCTTCCGTGGTGACAGTACACATGATATTAAATTCCAAGTATAAAACATTTAGCATGCAAAAGGTTCATGTGCAATTTATGTGACAAGCAGACAATAGATATGACTTATAAGACAAGGGAAAGGAGGGTTACAGTATAGATGTTAGGAATAAAACAAACTGAGGTAAGGAGTGAGAAACATTGGTCATTAGGTATAGTAGTTAAATATAGAAGAGGGAGAGGGGTATTGTTTAGCTGATGAGCCAAGGATAATAGGGGTGAGAATACTAGAGTACTTACTAACATAGAACCTGATTATAAGAGAGTGGTGGAGAATATTTGAAAGAGATGGATAAAGTAGGAATGACAGAAATAAACTGAAATGTAAAGCTGGGAATAAAGGTAGGAAGGAAATTGAGAAGAAGTGGTAGAAAGGTTTGTTGTGTGAAAGGTGTGACGACCGTGCCCTGGCCCAGCAATCAAGGAGCCTCAATCCTCACCACTAACACCAGGGAGGTTGTCTCATAGAAGAGAAAAGGATAACCAATACACACAGTAAAGTACAATTTCCCTTAAGTGCACACAGAGATCACAGCCAGTCTGGGACTGACTGCTCCCTTGCTCACCAGGTCCCCAATAAGACTCCCCACTGGCACAGCTATAGGGTCCAGGTCTCAGCCTAATTGGGCAAGCTAAAACCTCCAGTACCCTCTTTGTCCAACCAGTGCTTCGTGTCCCTGCCAAGTAGCTGACACAACACACACACACACTTTGAGATAAGTATTTATACAACTTTACAGGCACTCCTGGGAAAGGCTGACACAGATTCTCCAACTGTGCCCCTTTACCCAGACTGTACGTTAATAATTACTGCCACCACCTAGTTAATAATATCAGCTACTAAAAGGCGCTTAAAAGGGTGTCCAATTATTACTGTGCAATATTATTATCCAATGGTAGTATGACTAACACTCAATGCTTACTTTAGAGTGGCCTATTACAATAACCTCTATAAATATGCAATGTACTCTATAGAGCTTATCTCTACATAAAGCAGCCACAGGTAGAAGGTTTTATAATTATTTAATAATAAATAATTAAAACACAAGACAAAACTACTACACCACAGAGATATCTAAGAGTTCAGAGATCACACAGAAACTTAAAATAATACAGTAGGACAGGTCTGATTTCAAAGAAAAATACCTAATTAATCTTTACTAGCTTTAACTATTCCTACAAAAAATCACAGTGCTAAAACTTACATGTGAGGCAGAGTGCTGATAAGTTAGATGTCCAAAGTCAAAATACTTACAGTCTCTTGTGAGAAATAGTGTTTTAAACATTACTAACAAACATGTTTGCTGGGTCCCTCCCCAAATGACATTCCTTTTGACACTTAAGTTTTCCCAGGCAAACTGCATTATTTAGCAATCTAACACCAGCAGAGAAACTTTCAACAATAAAAGACATTTAACATGTATATTCTAACAGAAACTAGAGCAATAAAGCACCTTCCACATCTAAATTCTGGTCATAAACTTTAGCCTTAAAACAATGGGCATGAAATCTTCATCCAGCCACCCTGGAGCTGAATTCTAACATTAAAGAGATTCATAAGATCTTTTCAACTTAAAAAGACACATTTGAAATTCTTGACTTGGTTTTCCTTACAGCAGATGGCAATGTTGCAACAATCACGAAGTTCACATTTTACAGTGTTTTCTTACATTTAAAAACACAAGCCTGTACTTTACATGTATTTATACAGTAGATAAAATTATGTATCAAGTTCTATTTGACTAGGCTGGCAGCCTTCGCCCATCTCTCCCCAATCGTCACAGAAGGGTAAAGAGGTTATAAAGGGATAGGGGTATGATCTAGTGAGTTCACTAAGATCTTTTTGTGCTGCTGCTGCTACTCCCCGCTTTGTTACAGCAGATTTTCTTAATTTCCTTCCTGAATTTTAATGCAGTACTTCCTAGAAGTTTCAATTTTCTTGAGATGCTAATGAAATCTAGAGTCTGCCTGCTTCTGTTAAATCATTAAGGGACCTGAATGTTTCATTTCATCATTTGACTGCATGGCAGAATTTTATCCACAGAGGCTCTTTGCTTTTGTGATATCCTTAAGATACCTGAATGTTTCATTTATCATCTGACTGCATGTCAGAATTTTTTTTTTTTGGTATCTCTCTTCATAACTCCTTGCCTTCTGTATTTGACAGCCATGTACGTATGTAAGTATGTACGCTCAGAAGGACATGTAAGTAAAGCAGTAGGACAGCTTGTTATAATATGCATCTGTTAATACAATAGGTGGTATTGAGTAAGGCTACTGTGCTGAATATTCATGGGAAATACTGGATGGAGAAGAGCTAGTTTGGGTTAAATTCTAAAAATCCATATAAACAAAGCAGAGTATGATTTTCTGCTAAAACACTACATCTTGAACTGACCATAGTCATCTACAATGAACTGAAATGGTGCTCATCTCCTAATTTGCTTAAGAAACAGAGGCATTGATTTTTGTGTGACATGCAAAAGGTGAGGATTTACCTTTTATTGGAGTAAGTGTGATTTTGGAGTTTATTACATTAAGCAGTAGGGACTGGAGTGGATGCAGGGACTTGTGCCTTGTACCATTTTTAGACAAAAGATGTTTTACAATCCTGTTATTATAGTTTTGTGCATCGTTTATGCAATTTTTGCTATTTTCTGAGGGACCCATAATGCTGTGATCCTGACCCATCCAATTTGCCTGAATGGTATGCACCTAGTTTACATACATTTTATTTATTTAACATTTGTTTACCAGGTAAGTCTGACTTGGAACAAAGCCAATTTTCAGCAAAGGCCTGGAAGAAATGCTCCAGACGCATGTCTTTGTAATGTGGGATGAAACTGGAGTACCCAGATAAAACCCTCACAAATGCAGGGAGGACATGCAGACTCCACACAGAAGGCACTCCAGCCAAGAAATGAACCAAAGAACCTCTTGCTATGAGGTGACAATGCTACCGCTGCACCACTGCGTGTCCGAAACATAAACATGGTCTTTTTTCTGGAAAATTCTTAAAATTAAAATGCATATCCAGACTAAACAGAAATGATCAGAATATGGCTAAAAGTGCAAAGAAGAGCTCAGTGAATTACAATACAGAAAGAAAATAAAGATGTCGC
>NC_056733.1:818236742-818250172 GCF_019279795.1 Protopterus annectens
ACATTCCGTACGGCCACCCAGTGGGGGGATGCTGGTTACACACTGGAGCCATGGCTGATGACACCCATCAGAAATGCACACACACCCAAACAAGAACTACATAATGAGGCACATGTACAGACCAGAATCATAATAGAGCATGTGTTTGGGATGCTCAAGCCATGGTTCTGGTGCCTGGACACATCTGGTGGAGCCTTGCAGTACTCACCAGCTACATGTACACAAATTGTCATTGTATGTGCCATACTACACAATATGATCCTGCGGAAACAGCTGTAGCAGGAACAGCACGGGACAGGACCACACAAGCCCCCCACCATTGCTAAGGCCTGCACGGGCACAGCGCGACCTGGAGGAGGAACAAGCTGAGCCTGCCCCAGTAGGCAGAAGGAGGTGTGCCCAGTATGCCCAGGCCATGGCAAAGAGGTAACGCATAGCACATGCACTGACACAGTAGGAACCCAGGGAATGACACCTCTCTCTGACTCACACATACAGTAAAAGGAATGCCAAACATGACACTACCTGTGCTTAACCATGTATAGGGAGTGTAGTATGTGCATCCAACATAGTTAGCCCTCCAGCACCATCCTCTGGTTAGTCACACTCCCTATCAATTGCCGAATGGAGTAGTATGTGTTGTTATTTGTATCTATGGTATGGATGTGAGCATGCAAGGGAATCGGGCGGCTGAATGGGATGTCAGCAGATAGTAGATGCCTATAGTGGCAGCATGAGATCTGTAACAAATACTGGTGTCACCACAGTAACCAGTACTAGACAAGGTGACAAAACTCACTGCAGGAAATGTGGTGGGCCACATGTGTGTCCATAAGGCACGCACATGCCAGTCAGGGAGGCTCACATACCCAACAACAGTCTCAGCCAGCAGGACAGGTGTAGACAAACACAAAAAAAGGCTGTGCTAAGGCTTCTGATTGATGGAGAACATCCCCCATCCAGACCTACACAGCCAGACTATAACAGGTCAGACAATGGGATGTTAGTTCTGAAGGGTAAGAAGTCTGAAACTGAAATGTAGATCAATCAAACCTAAGACCTGTTGTACACTGATATGCCTGTAGTCAGCATGATAGGTCAGAATACAGAATGAAATGGAGTACCTGAAATACCAGTACAGTCATAGCAAATGTGTACAGGTGTCAGGTGTGCCCCCCCCCCAATCCTACATAGAAATGTAGTAACATGTATGTGTAGGTATAATAACAGTGGAGCACAGATTACCTGAGCCAGCCAAAGTAGCAGGATAGATTGTAGCATGTGTACAATATGCAGGGCTGCATGTGTGAGGTTGGTGTGTGTTGTATATTGTGAGAGAGTGGTCAGTATGTAGGCATGGTGAGGTTTGTCCTGATGGCCATTGGCCAGTACTGCTGATGACAGGGCCAAGTTCTCACAACTGCAGTGCCAAAAACAATGCATCCCAGCAAAACACATTTCAGCAGTAAGCCATAGTAAATGTTTGGAAGTAATATCTGTCAACATCTGAAAGATGGACATGGCATGAATGTGGGCCCAGACATACAAACAGTACACAGGGGGAAGTACCCCAAACAGACAGTGTATAATATGTTACTGTCAAATGGACACACCTTTGGAATTGTGCATACAGGTTAGTAGCACATTAGTTGGGTTTGTAGTAGGGAATACTGATGTCGTCTGGCCAAACATTGGCAGACCACAAAAGTCACAGGTATGAAGTATTGAGAAACAGCTGATGTCCCTGCACAAGCCAGCATAAGTGGAATGCCCCATACATATCTGTGAGTCAGATGCAAGTAGTATCCATAGCACACATGCACCCAGCTCACCCCACCATCACCCACTGTTACCTGTCTGGTCTTATCCCTGCTGTTGGGAATGAGTACAATATGACCCCCACCTCTGTATGGCAATAGCCAAAAAATGCAGCATGCAGAACAGGTGTCCCATCCAGGTGTGTCCCTAGCTGTAAGCAGCACCCTGCCAGCATCCACACCACTGGATCAATAACGACAGAAAGTATTGGCATTAACACCTTGCACACCTACCCTGTCAACCTAGGGGAATATAGTGTCTTGCAGTCTGGGACTGTAGGAGTGACACAATGCAACGGCTTGCGACAGCTGGCCTGCATCACTACCAAATGGTCTACAGTCCTCTGCCAAAGGCCTGTGTTTCACCTGTGCTGCCAATGTATGTTATGTAATGGACTCCCAAATAACAACATAACACAGTCCACAGAACCCAAATGCAAGGCCATGTGGACAAATCCCAGTAACATGTCTATCATGTCCTACTGTATGAACTGTGAACCAACACCAATTACTGCTGGGATGAGGTGATAACTATAGGGAACTTATGAGATAATGTTTGCAAGAGGATAGAATAATAGAGGAGGGGTAGGAGCATGGGTGGCATGGAGTGTGTGAAGTCCGAAACTCAGCCATGTGCACATACTATCTCTGCCTGCAAACACAGGAATGGGTGACTACAAACCTGCTCATAAACCACAATGTGAAGGGGAATGTCCAGAATTATGACCCCTGTCTCTGGGTAACCTGTGTGAATCTGTACAGCTGTGAGGTATGGCCACAACAGGATATGGCCATACTGTCACGTCAATGGATGTACAAGCATGGGATCCTCAGCCACCACTGTACCAAGGTACTGAACCATTTACACAGACCCAACAGCAAGTGTCTGCAGCATCCCCTCCAGAATGGCTTGATTGTGCAACAATATATAGGCTGCAGGCCACAATACTGGACACAGCTGCATTCATCCTGTGTTCCCCAGGATATTACTGCAAGAAAATATGTATACCTGATTGTACTTGATGACATAAACATCACAATGTAAAACAGTACATATGTCTGAATATCCCTGCTAACACCAAGACCATGTAGCAGAAGCAGCACAGACATAATTACCTACAGTAACCCACTATCCTTTGCCCATTTTGACCCCATATTGTCAACCAATCTACAGATATCCCGCAGAAACAGGTTGCTAGCTGTAGGTGTAGAACACAAAATACCTGCACTGGAGTACAACCTACCTGGAATGGATTCACACATTTGATACAGAAGGTCATACTGGGCATGCTCCCAAACTTAGAGAAACGAAGCCCATGTCTGGCAACAACAGTGGACTATACATATCTGACAGTCACAGATGTTTGGGCACACACTCCTCAGTACACACCAGTCATGCTTTGCACACACATTGGATAGGAATACACACATATATCCAAAGACAACACACTATAATAGGCCAAAATTACACATACATAGATTTGTGGAAGAGAGTGACAGACAGTGACAAAGAGCCTCCCATCATGAGGCCTGATCCACCCAGCACACATCCAATTGGCTAAAATGACATGATGTGCAAATGTCAATCACTGTAGACATTTGCCTCTGGTATTCCTTAGGACTATAATGTCTGTGGTGCTTGTGCTAACTGTGTAACATGATTGTACAAGTCAGTAGTCATCTAGCAGTTGTATACACGTACCTGTGGAATATAAACCTGTGTATGCCTGAGTGTTGTGTCTGCTTCCAGATGACTGGGTTATGGCCCATACACACACACTGCACTCCCCATTGCCCTGCTATGGCAAACCTGCTGATGTCTTTACCTTGAAATACACTTTTGGGGAAGGAGTCACCCAATAATCTCTGTGGTGCATCCTATAACTGTGCCCTACTATAGTGTGATGTGCTAGTTAGGTAGGAGTTCTAATCTCAGACATGGCAACTGTGTGTGTGTGTGTGTGTGTGTGTGTGTGTGTGTGTGTGTGTGTGTGTGTGTGTGTGTGTGTGTGTGTATGTGTGTGTGGTTGTGTGTGTGTTTGTCTGTGTAGGGATCAATGCTTTTGAGGCCATTCAAACTCACTACAATTTCAAATGGCCTACTTTGGCAGGGCTGCTGATGTCATTCACTTTGAAATACACCTTTGGGGAGTGAGTAGCCCAATAAGCTCCGTGGTGCATCCTATAACTGTGTAATGCAATAATATGGTATACTATTTAGGTAGGAGTTCCATTCCTAAACATGGCAACTGTAAAACTGTGTGTGTGTGTGTGTGTGTGTGTGTGTGTGTGTGTGTGTGTGTGTGTGTAGGGATCAATGATTTTGTAGCCATTCACAGTCACTAGGCACACCTAAAAATGGAGAACATCGATATCTGTGCAGTAACATAGACCTGATCCAAGGCTCCAGAGAGCACCCCTGCAATACCAGGTACAGCTGTCACCACACCAGTCGGCCACCAAACCAGGACCAAAACAATAAAGATGGAGGAGTGTCCATATTCACCAAGGATATTCACACCACCAGGCTACTTGCCCAACAGAATGTGTCTGAAATACCCCCGGTGCAACTAACACCAGGTCAGACTGCAATCCAAATTGTATAGTTTGCTACGGATCCCCCATCATGCCTCAAGATTCCTGCTATAGCTTTTGAAACATACTGGGAAATATTATGATACAACCAAACATCCTAATACTGGGTGACTTACACTACCCTGCCATTAACTGGGAAAAAAACTTATGTACCAACAAGTGTGCCAAACAGTTCTTTAAAGTCATAATTCCCAATGCCCTGGATCAAGTAACCCATAGTCCCACCAGGGGCTCAAATATCCCAGACCTGGTCATTACCAACATGGGAAATCAATGCTTCACACCTATGGTCACCCCATCAGTGGTCAGGTCTGCCCATGAGCTAATCACCCTTAACATCCCTCCTCCCACACCCCAGTAAGGAAACCTCTGTAACACACATCTCCAAAGCCGTCATGCTACACATGTCAGACGTGACTAATGTCATAACACCCATGCAGATGGGAACTGAAAGGATGGCTGCTGAATCCTACATGAAGGCACTGTACAAGCACATCCACTTGTGCATGAATCGTGCCATCCAATATAGAACCAACATGCTCCCCACCAAGAAAAGGAAGCCAATGTGGTGGCCCCCTGCCATAAACATACTGTACAACAAAAGGAAGAAACTGTTGCAGAAACGGGGGAATTTCCAGGATGCAGAAAACTCCCTTACCAGTCACAGTAAGAAGCTGAGATCCCTCATAGCATCCACCAAAGCTAGTTACAAACATAATATAGCCAACGATGCCAAAGACAACTGCAAGCCGTTCCATAGCTATGTCAGGAATCTAAATGGCAATGCTCAGATCTGCTCTGAGCTACAACAGGATGGTATTAAATATACTGCTCCCTAGGATATTGCCAATATCCTGGCAGATCGATTCAGTGCCAACTGCACCCCCCGCCCACCCCCAAAAGGGCCCATCTCAACACTGAAAGATTGCCAGTTTCTGTTAATAACAGTCACATAGGTAAAAATCACACTCTCCAAAGCTAAGACATCCCAGGCTGTGTACTACATGAGCTACAAAATAAACTGGCACATCACCTACATGCCATGTCTAATAATTGCCACACATCAGGCTTCGTGCCCACTGTGCAGCACATAGCTACAGTTATCCCAGTCCACAAGAGGGGATCCACCTTGGATTCTTGGAACTACAGCCTCAGCAGTGTGACGTGCCTGATCTGCAAGGCCATGAAATGTATTATCATGGAAATGAAAACAAAGACATTGGCAACCTGCAAACACTGGACTCCAACCAGGTTGGGTTTGTGAAGGGCCGATCATGTCACCTCAACCTGATTGACAACAACTGTGAATCTGTCTCCAGAGCTGTGGATGAGGGTAAGGTGGTTCACACAGCCTATCTGGAACTCCCTATGTCACCTGATGAGCTGCCGACTGCTATACTGACAGAACTCACACTGTAAATGTAGTTGACACCAACCCCAGCCCCAGACAAGTGACCGTTGGAGTACCTTAGGGTTCAGTCCTGGCACCGCCCTTGTTTGGCATCTACTGCTCTGAAGTACAGTCCAACAGTAAGGGACTCTGGCAAATGAAGGTCACAGATGACTGCACATTGGGAGTCAAGAGTGAATCCCCACATGATGTGGATATTCTACAGAAGGGCCTTACAGAAAGACATGCTTGGTGCCTGAGCCATGGCCTCAAGATCAATGCCAGGAAATGTATAGTTATCCCCTTTAGGAAGGGACATGCACCTGTGAAGTACCACATAGGTGGCAGTACACTAAACACCTAAAGTGTGATAAGAGACTTAGGGACACAGGTGGACAGTGGTCTCACTTTTGATAACCACATTGCCACAACAGTCAGGAAATCCGCCTATGTGGCACACCTCATCACTAAGGGCTTTGCATCCAGGAAAAAGGAGGCCATTGTCCCACTGTAGTCATCTCTCAGTAGACCCAGTACAGACTACAATGGCCTGTTATGTATGTACCTCACAAGACATCTGCAACAACTAGAAAGGCTACAGACATACCTCACTAAAAACATCAGAGGCCTAAACCAGATGCCATATGCTGACCATCTGAAAATCATCCAGCTATACTCTGTCACATATTGTGTTCTCAGAGGCGATCTTTGCTTAACATACCATGCCATGTCAAACCCGCAGCTGTTGGACATGCTATACTTAAAGAATTCCAAACCCTCCCAGCCACATGCTCCAAGGATCCAAATCTTGTCATCACAATGAACAATACATGCTGGAGGGATATGTTCCTGACCCAGAGACTCCCCAGACTCTGGAATAGACTGCCCATACATGTCAAGCAGAGTGCCTCTTTGGCCCTCTTCAAAAGGAACCTGGACGATTGAATGGGAGATAGGAAATTGACCCTGGGGATTATGTCAGTTGCCCTGCTAGACTGGGGTCCAGGGAAGTAAATATTTTGGGAAGACATAACCAGGGAATGGTCATGGCTAGGCATGTATAGGCCCTAGGGCCGATAGCCAAGTACCAATCTATGAACCTATGAACCTATGACCTACACTTTTCATTGCCCAACTTTGGCAAGGCTGCTGATATCATTCACTTTGAAATACACCTTTGGGGAAAGTAAGCTCTGTGGCGCATGCTATAACTACGTAATGCTGTAGTGTGATGTACTAGGTAGGTAGGAGTTCTAATCCCAGACATGGCAAGTGTAAACGTTTGTGTGTGTGTGTTTGTCTGTGTAGGGATCAATGCTTTTGAGGCCATTCACAGTCACTACAACTTCCATTGCCATATTTTGGCAAGCCTGCAGATGTCATTCACTTTGAAATACACCTTTGAGGAAAAACTAGTCCAGTAAGCTCCGTGGTGCGTGCTATAACTGTGTAATACTGTAGTGTGATGAACTAGTTAGGTAGGAGTTCTAATCCCAGACATGGCAACTGTGAGACTTGGTGTGTGTGTTTGCACATCATACGTATTCTGTGTGGAGGTAGCTGTGAGTGTGTAACAACAGGACTCATTGTGGAGTGGGTTTTGCAAATTTCTTATATGGCGGGCCTATTATATGTCACAATGTCCACCTTACAATGATAACAGATGTCAAACAGCAGAGAGGCTGGGGTAGACAATCCATACCCCTACATTTGACATCATGGCTTGGGGAACAATATAGGCAACCACTGTATTATCCAGAGAACACTCTCCACCCATATATCATACACAAACACACTCGGCTAGGCAACAACTACTATGTTAGTAGTTCCCTGCATATTGCCCACAGATAGTAACCATGGTGTGATTGCAGTGGACTACAGAGGACATGGTACCCTGTCCAATCCCTACAATAGGCAAATCATTGAAAACAGTGCTCCTTCGCAATGTTTCCCACTGGACGCCTGCAAAAACTGTAGATCCAGCAAATGTAACCCACAAAGGAGATACCATGCCTTATACACATGCCCTGTATGGACATATACCACTGACACCAGGGAATACCTGTATCATGCTGTCAATATAGGTGCAGGGTCAACCTGGTGTCCATTGCCAGTTCTCACCACATGAGTTCAGGAATGGGACATCTGATGATAAAAATGATAACAATCTGTCTACACAACATGCCCCAGACACCCCAGGTACAATTCCACATGTAACAAAACATGCATGTGGGATGTGTGTACATCCCAGACACCTTCCATGTCATGGAATATAGAACACATACATGGCAAGCATTGCACAGCACTGGCCACACACACTAGTAGCCCAGATGACTGGATGGTGAATACAATACCCACCTGTGTTGGCCAATCCAGACACTACACCCCTGAGCCACACTGCAGACCATTGTCATGTGACCTGATGCCAAGGTATACCCTTTACCTAGCCTTGTACAGCCTTCTGGCACAGTCAACCACTACACACCTGTCAAGCAATGCACCCATGCATGTCAGTACTGGCAAACCTGTGTCTATGTGTGTGGAGTATAATGATTTGGACACCATTCACACTCACTGCAACTTCCATTGGCCTACGGAAGCATGCTTTCTGATGTTAGACACCTTGACATACCCTTTGCCCATTTATCATCCTGATAACCCCTGTAGTGCATGTGATACCTGCGTATTACTGTATTGTGTCAAGCTAGCTAGTTAGGAAGTCTAATGCTGACCTTGCCCACTGTGATAATGTGTGTGAGTCCCTGAGAGGGTGTGACTGTGTTGACCTTGACACCTGTTCTTGTGGGCAGGCACATGTACTACACCTACCTTCTCCCTCCTTTATCACTGTTGCTGATGTCACTCACCATCGAATATACCTTTGGACAGCTCCCCAACATGTAAGCTCTGTGGCACATGCAATAACTGCATAGACATGTGATAGCAATACATAGTCAGGCAGGGGGTTGAAACCCCATACTGGTAAGTGTGGGACACAGACATGCTTAGGTTTTGCTCTCCCACCCCCTCCTTGTCTTACTTTATCTCTGTCTGTCTCTCTCACTCCCTCTCTGGTGAATGTGGAGAAGTACACCTGCTTTGCTTAGGCAGTAGCTTGTGTTTTGTAAGTGATGCTCATGATCAGCTGATGGCCTCTGCACAAATTGCAGTCCCCCACTAGCTGATTGCATGTGGAACAGCTGTGGTAACATTCCCATTGCCAATTGCATGGAAACACACTCCTATAACTAGGAACATAATGTGGGTGTTAGCCCTTTTCATTCACTGTGAGCAGGACTTCATGTCGGTGTTTGGCAAACAGCATCACAGATGGTAGTGGGATATACCTCTAACAACATACTGCGGAGACAGGCCAACAAACAGGAGGGGGATGCTCCAGACATGACTACAGAATGTAAGTGTTGCTCTCCTGCATTTGGAGTAATGTTGGTTTAACAGGGTTTGTGTGGATATGGCTGGTCTACATGATTTAATACCTGCCACAACAGTGTTATGTGTTTGAGGAAACTCCCACCTGTAGAGTTATCTGCAGACTGGCCAGTGTTTGGAGTCTTATGTGTCTTGTGTTACTCACAGATCACCTATCTTAGAACTGCAGAAGCATAGTCTGAGGATTGCAGTCAGTACATGGTGACAGCCATGAGAGTTACTGACTTCATATCCCTCATAGAACATATGTCACAACAAACCCTGTTACAACAGTTAATGTATGAGGTTATCACTGCAACATGCCAATATTGGCCCAGTGTTTGTGCCTCCAGCCACAAGTCTGTCAACCTTTATACATATGTCATGCAGTAAGAGGTGCATATGTTCTGTACAGCATTATTTATTGACATCATACCAGATAACAAGCCAGACAGATATCAGACTGCTAGACATGTTATGTATAGTAGGAGTTATATCTGAGGACATAACCTGGGCATTCTGTGGTTGTGTGTACAGTAGTAAGGTCTGTGTACTTATGGTGATTGTCGACAGTATGTGTATTGCAAATACGTACGTACCTTGGCCTGTGTACAGACTGTGGTAGATGTCATTGCTCTTGATCCTGCTCTAACTGATGTTACATGCTGCTCCAGTGTATGGTACCCTATCGGCTTACATGTTTGTAGGGCCAAACACACACATGTCCCATACCACAGACAGGTATCGGACCATACTGTGTCATGACCCAGTATATGTAAGGTTAGTGTGTGAGTGGAACATATGAGGATGGTGTTGATCAGGTAGTCCATATACTGTAATATTAAGCTTGCTTACCATATATGGCTGTGGCTGTGTTCACATTGGTTGTTGGTATGCACTTTCACACAGGTGTCTGTTACTCTGTGCTGTGACATGCTTGTAGAACCTGCTATATTTGCAGGTACATGTGTATTCCCCCATAAGAAATGTAGGCCAGTGTTGTGGCAGTCTGCCTGTAGTTTGCACAGTGCTAGCAGCTTAGTGTAATTACCCAGTGTGATGTTATGTCCAGATATTTGCCAGATGTACTGCTGCCAGGCCACCATAACTGTCATGTATTTCTGACAAAGTAGTGGGATGCTGTATAGATGTATGTCACTAACTAGTGGGTAGTATGTGGCCATGTGACCTCTGCACCACCAGTTATTATGTGTCAGGACAGACAGGCGTATGTGAATGCATAAACTGTGTGGGCATATGTAGTCCAGTATTTACGTGATATACCCATATACATGGCTGTTGACATCCATATTGTCAGGCTTGGTCCACATGTCTCACACTAAGGGGATTTGTGTATACTTCTGAACTGACCAGAGTGTGCTAGACTGTCCACATGTATTGGTCATATCTCTGCTGTAGTCCACAGGATCATTACTGTGATATCAGTGGTACTGTACTATGATGACCTTATGATGTCTGTCAGTAACTGATGGTGTACATGTCAATAGCAGATGTGACCTCCCACACACAACATGTCTGGTAAGACAACCCCTGTTACAGTAGCAACAGTCTACATATATACCTGCAATACATATATGACATCCCCTTGCACTAAGAGGTTGAGACTATTGCTGAGGTATGACACTACTCCATGTTCTGGACATATGGTAAACATATATGTATATAAATATGTATGTATATATTCATATATCTATATAGATATATACACATATACATATCTACATACATATATTGATATATATACACATATATATATATATATATATATATATATATGTATATATATATATATATATATATATATATATATATACACACATATACACACACATATATATATATATATATATATATATATATATATATACATATACACATATACACATCTATATATGTCTACACATATACAGATATATAGATATGTATATATATATATATATATATATATAGATATGTATATATATATATATATATATATATATATATATATATATATATATATATCTATATGCACATATGGTTATAGATATCTACATATATATCGACATAAATATATATATATATATATATATATGATGTACATACATATATGCATATATATGTGTAAACATTACTGTTGTGTATACCTTCCCAGATGTATCACACTGTATGTATCTGATATGCGTATATTTAGATATAACAACATATGTGATGCAACAGTAATATCACTAACAAGTACTACACAATTGTAGAAGTCACAGCAATTATTCAGTACTATTCAATATGTGTACTGACAAATATATTGAAAAAAACCACAAAAAAACGCACAGAGAGCAAGAAACAGTAATCCGACCAGTAGTACCAATAGACACACTCCAAGGAGAGTATCAATGAAAAAGTATAATTTCACAGGTCCACCAAGCAAGTAAAAAATCACGTAGTTTATTCGGATCGTAAATTTCAACAAAATGAACAAATTGTTAAGCGCTTTCACCCAGGTTCAATCCCAGGCTTCCTCAGAACAAAAATCAGTGCAACCAATGGTGGGTTTAAATACCCCCAGCTTCATCATGTGACATTTCACGATTAAAATTCTGTAACTTCCAATCAAGTAAAATACATTAAAACATGATGAACAACATAAAATGTTCCCTTATAAAAAGCTCCATTCAAATATGTAATCTTACATTCTTAAACGTTTGTTGAATTAGACACATTTAAATAATCCTAAGAAAAATATATATAATAATAAAAAGTTGTGTATTATTATATATAAACTGTATATATACATTTCTAAATAATGTATACTGTATAAATTGTGTATATATACAAACCACAATAAATAATTAATGTTAAATACAATGTGTAAATAAACCTATATCATTTAATTCATGACCAGTGTATATGTATAAAAGAATTATCCATAGAAATTAATTCATAATTAAAATATATCAAGCATAATAAGCACAATTTATTTGTGCCTATAATCTTGCTGCTCTCATTCTCAAAACACTACTAATGTTAATATGATCATTTAAACTGGGAGTCTTCCCTGCATCCAGTTTTAATTGCCAAAACAACTCCCGGTATTCTAATTTAGTCTCCCAACTCCCCCCCCCTAGGGTCCACTTCTACCTGTTCTAACACAAAAAACTTTAAATTCATGTTGGGACAACCAAGGGAATGTTTAAAGAAAGCATTCGACTCCTTCTTGGTTCTCACATCATATAGATGTTCGTAAACTCTTCTACACAATTGTCTTTCTGTCTTCCCAATGTAGAAACTAAAACATAGAGTACACCATCCTAAATACACAACCCTTGACGATTTACAATTAAAATAACCCTGGGCTTTGAGATGAATCTTTCTGGAGGGAATAAAAACAGAAGAAGTGTCCACCATGTAAGAACATTGATGGCACATCCCACACTTGAAAGTGCCTTTCCTTTTGTGTTTGGAAGCCTCTAAATTATCATTGCTCCCCCTTTCCAAATACTCCTTCAAGTTTAAATCCCTCCTTCTAACAAATTTGGGGAAGGCAGGTATATGTTCTGAGATGTCATCATTAATTTTCAAGACATACCAGAATTTATTAATGATTTCCTCTGTTAGATAGGATGTATCTGAAAATGTGTGGATGAAAGTACCAGGGCCAAATTCATTACCTTTACTAGTTACAGTGGTAGTATCAGTACCTTTCCCAATCAGTGGAAAATATTTCAGTTCCCTGTTGTGTACCACATCATCCAACTGTTGATTAATAAAGTTCTCAGGGTACTTCCTTTCTAAAAATAATTTTTTAATATACGCGGTTTCACTAATAAAATCTTCCATTTTACTTGTCATCCTTAAGGCCCTTATGAATTGGCCCTTAACTATTCCCCTTTTTTGATACATAGGGTGACAGCTGTCAAAGTGTAAATAACTATTGGAGATGGTTTTCTTCCGATGTAACCTGGATTGAAAACAACTATTTGTAAAGTCCTTGTATATTGTAATATCCAAATAGTTTAATTTATCATCCTCCACATTCATAGTAAACCTTAAAAATGTTGTTGTTTGATTGATATATTCAAAAAAATTATTCAATTCTTCCTTAGTTCCCATCCAAAATATACAAATGTCGTCTAAAAATCTAACATAGTATGCTATACGCCTGTTCCATTCTGTTTCAAAAATGAACTGCTTTTCCCAGTGAT
>NC_056733.1:818250672-818353172 GCF_019279795.1 Protopterus annectens
AAGCTTTAAAAACAAAACAAAAAACATTAAAAAATGAAAAGCCATAAAATATATAGAACAACATCTAGACAAAATAAAGCTATAAAACATATTAGATGTCTAACACAATTCAACATAAACATATACAGTTGTAAAATGTCTAATACAATTCAATATAAATAGGCATTTACAGTTGTAAAACACTTACTGGAGAGACACTGTGTTTTCATGGGGCCTGTAGCAGAGTGGATTGTAGTTTTACAAATGGTGCCTGCCATGTAATATTATTAACTCTGGGATTGTCTTAAGGTAATAAACAGGGAAGGGAGGGGAGAATAGGTGTGAGCAGGCAGTTCTTTGTACTGCTGCTAATGAGCCAAAGCAAGACAAGTATGTGTTAAGAACAATCACAATTGATCAAGGACTGCTCTGAAACTGTAAGTCTTGTCTTAATTTCTCAGGTGGAAAACCAGGATAACCTTGTATCAGTAGGCTACTGTGGTATAGTTTAAATAAACAAACACACAGTATTGATCAGTTATGGATACTATTTGCTAACAGAAGGGAATAAGAGAAAGTGGAAGATGTGTGTGGTGGTTGGGGGGGTGGGGATGAAGATTGGCTCAAACAGTTAGACACATACTCAAAGTTAACTGTAGCTGTTTGCAGACAGTTCAGACCCGGACTGCACTTTCCTTATAGGAATGTTAAAGGTGGTACCGCAGTTGAATACTTAAGAGTGGTGTTAGGTTCAAAGTTAACTGTAGCTGTTTGCAGACAGTTCAGACCCGGACTGCACTTTTCTTATAGGAATGTTAAATTGCCGTCTGATTGTCTGCTTCATGCTGCTAGGAAGCCAGACTAGTTTTATGGGACTCCTGACTCCTGCAAACATCTCTACAGAAGTCCTTTAGTGGATCTAACAGTCGTGTTCATGTGTCTTGGCAAAGGATGCATTGTGATTGTTGCCAGGAGTCCAGTTGCAAATGACAAGGAGAACAAAGTAATTTTTTTTCCCAAGCAGGCTGTGTATGTCACTTCTGTCTCAGCCATTAGGGCCTTTATTTGCCATTTCTGCATGTTAAAATTCCAGGAATTCCTCATTGATTTGCTGAGACAGAAGAAAGAGGGAATAGAGGATAATGACCTTGGAAGGGACACTTGACCTATTTAACCTGAGTTCTTACATTGCTAAACACGCTATTAAATGCAGTTATGATGATGTAGATGCTGCTATAGGTTCTTTGGTTAGAAGACGTGCCTGGCTGAGGACTCTGTTCATGACTCTGCATGTGAAAGCAGTGTGCTTCTGCATGCTCCTCTAGATAAGGAGCTTTTTTTTAACCCCCCCCACACACACACACACACACACACTCCAGCAGAAAATTGCTGAAGAAACTAAACGAGAAGGGGAAAAATGTTCAGTCTGTCAAGGAACATTTCTGTTCTGTACCACCCATGTCAACTAGAAATTGCCCTAACAAAACCTTACCTTTCCCTCCCAAATAGGAAAAGATTAGAACAGAGCCTAAAAAGGGAAGTTGAACCGCCTTGGAAAAAAATGGCAAGCAACAGTAAAGGCAGACTCAGCCCTTGAGGGCTGAGACTGCCAGCATCTCCTTCCACTTAACAAAAAACTTACCCCAACCCTCTCCCACTACCAGCTGCTGTTGCTTCCCTGCCCCCAATACAAAATAGGATGCAGACTGGCCGTTGTAGACCAGTGGAGAATTATTGCTCATGGCAAGTGATGGCTATAGCCTGCACTTTATAAAAAAGGGAAAAAAATTGGAATTTGTTGAGGTTCCACCTTTCCCAAAAGGTCTGCAGTATGTCATGCCCCTCATTATCGAATATCTCATGGCATAGATAGAGTTGGAGAAAAAGAACACTGGTTCTGTTCCATAATATGTCTCAGTCTCCGGTGTTTGCATTTAGGTTCACTAAAGTTCTTAGACATTTGATTTGTCTGTAGGCAGACATCTATCTTTGTGGCCATACTTCCAGAGCTGTTGAATGTTCCCAGAACCAGACCAGAGGTGGCCTCTTTTCCATATTGAGGACATTCCCTTGAAGTTAAGTCAGTCAGGTGTTCTCACTCTTTTGCTGCAAGAAGTGTACAGTTAGTCCTTTCCTGGAAGCTTACAGAGAACACTAAATACCCAGTTTGGGTCTTTTTGAAAAATTCTCCAGGCTCCACTCATCTGTGACTTTGCCATCCATCAGCAGAGTAAGCCCAGCAGCCAAGGCCTAAGTATTTACCCTGATTTCAGTGCTGTGATTTGCCTTCGGTTATGAAGGATTTGTTGATATTATTAGTTTTAGCCTGGAAGGGTATCAGCCTTTAGTCCTTCTCGGGGAATACTAGAAGAAAGGAATTTCAGGAAGTAGTGTTCAAAAATTTATATTCCACTTTCGTCCTCCAGGGACTTCATCAGAATATTCTCTCTTGGGGGGGTAATCCTCTTACAAAGAACAAGTTTACTTTGATTAGGTAGATTTAGCCCTAGAAAGGAGGAATCTAGCATACTCTTTCTAGATATTTTTTCATGTGTGTGATGCAGACAATGAACTGCCCTTCTTGATGAGTTGTTTAATTTGGTCACACTTTGAATTTAATGCAAAAACATTTCAACTTAAAAGTTATCAGAGTATAAAAAAGGCGCTTTACTTAGCGGAAGAACCCATACTCCTTGTGGTACTCCATATGTTTTGGTGTTGAGGTCATATTGGAGTCAACATCTCCAGACCTAGGCTACCAACTATCTACCCTGAATAAAGCAGTCTGGTACTATAAAGTGCCCTAAAAATTCAGATACCTTTGTATATAAACCCGGTGACTAACTCAGTGGTGGTGTCACTGGAGGCACCCCAAGGATCAAAATTGGCTTCAGGTCTAAATACTCTTCCTAGTAATAAAGAAAGCAGAATCTTGGACTGTTTAAGCATGCTCTATACCCCTTCCACCTTACCATCCAGGGAATATAACTGCTGGATACACAAGTTCCAAAGGGAAATTCTCAAGCAGACTAAATATATAGTTATGGATATCTTTGACTAAAACATAAAATGTATAGCAAGCTAGCAGAACATCTCATAGCCACTTTTTTGTGCTTGACAGATGTGCTCTACTATATACTTATGATGCTGTAGATGCATACAGCAAAGCTCTAACTTCTAGGGACAGTTTTAAGGCGTGCTTTAAGATTGCAGTCTGCTAAATGCAAAAAAAGGACAGCTTCTGGATGTGCCTTTGGGTCATATTTCCAAGGAGTTTTTAAGAGCTTGAAAAAAAGACAAGACAGTGGAGTTGGTGAAACCTTTTTTTTTACCCTCACATCCCTCAGTATATCAGAAACTACCCAACTGAACAGTGGCTCTTTTTATAGGAAGGAGGCCAGGGGAATGCAGTTTAGTAGGTCTGTGTCCCTGAAAAGGCTTGCATGGCATGAGGAGGTGGCAGGGTCCAAGAGAGGTAGGGATTTTGCAAGAGTGATGGTATATCTCATTCTCATATACAGGCACCCCTGATCATTGACTGTCAGCAGTGCTCATCCCCTCTTTCTTTCTGTACTGTATTCAGCCTACTTCTTGGGCAGCAAGCTGACTCATTTCAAGGATAGATTGTTCTAGTTGGGCAGTATCCGTCAGGGATGCAAGTTAAAGTTCTGAGCTATTCTATCCGTTATGGGCACGAAACCAGTCCCCTTGACTACACTGTTGTAGTCCCAGATGTGCTGCCAGCAGTTGCGTTGCAGGGTGGAAGACTGCTGCAAAAGGGTCAGGGCTTTTACTCTAAACTGCTCTGTTTCCCAAAAAAAAGATTAACCTTCAAGGCCTGCTCTGGACCTGTCTATGCTGAACAGATTTTTAAAAAAAATTACCAGGCTCACAATTTTCACTCTGCTAGCCCTTCACTATGATTGGGAAGTTTTCTTGTCATCCTGGACTTAGAGCACCTGTCTTCATATTTTCATTTACGGGGGCTACAGACAGTTCTTGAAATTCAGAATGAGTGATATTTCTAGATGTCCTTCATAGTCATTATTGTAGTACCAATTATTGGGTCTTCCTGCCATGCAGAAGCCCGTGGCTGGCCCAATTTTTAGAGTCTTTACATCATCCCTAGCCAGACATCTAAGGACTGAAGTCTGGATTTAAGAAGGTCATCCATCGTAGTTCTTTCTAGCTGTGCAGTCCGATGTGCTTTAGTGTGTATACAGAATGCTGGCAGTCTGTCATTCAGCTCATTTTCTTCCAGAATTACTTCTAACCACCAGTCATATAAGTATCCCATTGGGTGTTTTTAATCATTAATTTAAGAGAGGAAAAGATATAACAACTGAAGTGTGGGGAGTGAATCCCACATAAAGATTTTCAGTTATGTCTGTTCTTTGGGGGCCTCAGCATGATGTCCCCAGTTGTCTTGATTGCGCTGAAGACAAAAAGTACAAAGAAAAAGATACTCTGAATGAACACCCTTAAACCCGGGTCCAAAGTCTTGTTTGTTCATATAGAGCCTCAGTTTTGGTTCCCTCCGGATCTTAGCAATACCCAACTTCCACCAGCATTATTCTGAAAAAAAAAATAAACACACATACTGAAGGTATGGACAATGTCTCAGCCCACACCACCAAGTTTACAGATGACTCTGGTGAGGTGCCTGTGCAGCTCCCTGGTCCCACGATTTCTAGGCCTGAGCCCTATGCTGCGACCTCTCAGGAGGTAGTCATGGTTCTAGGCCTACAGCTCACTACTTCCATGACATCAGTATCCGTTGGGTCTCTGGTCTGTGTGCACACCTCAGCTTCCTACGTTGGTGTCGCAGGTACTGTGGAAGATGCCTTATCTTTCTCCGCCTTGGAAACTCAGACTGACATCACAGTTGACTGCCACCTTTCCTGGTTGCTTTGACAAAATAGACACCTGAAAAGAACAGCCAGCTTTGCTCTTTCTTCTCTTCAGCCCTCTGTCCCTTCAGATCAAACCGAAGCCCAAGAACTCTTGAAAATCATCCAAGCCTTCATGGTTTTCAAGAAATCTTTGGAACTCAGACCACTACCTCTGAGGACGAAGAGGAGTTATCCTACTCTGAGCACATTCCAACCTAACCTTATCCAGACTCAGACTCGCATGATACACTGTCATCTGCCTCTCCCCCAGAGGACCTCTCTTTTGGGGATACTGTTAATAAAATGAAGCAGGTTTCCAATTAGGAAAGCAAACCATTCTCAGGCTCAGGTTAACTATAGGAAATTTCAGTTTACCTTCACCTAGACCACTAGCTGTCTGATGCATGTGGTGCTTGATGACAATTTTTGAAGACATCTTTTTACACCCAGATTTCCTACCTCCTGTTCCCAGAAAGCCTGACCTGTTCTAGTGCTATACCCACACAAGCACCTTTACAAACAGCCTATGCAGATCCCTCAATAGTTTCTACAGAATCCACTAAAGTAATCTCAAAGGGTGCGCAGGCTTGGCAAAATGGCATGTACCTCAGCTACTCTTTCCATGAGGGCACTTAATTGCCAGTTCAGTATGCTGAAGTATTTACCTTCAGGACTGTTACTAAGTTAGCGACTGTTAATCATGAAGACTTGAGTAAGGAAATTCAGGAGATGGCTGGAACAGCCATACAAGTGTTCATGTACTCTTTAAAGTGTGGGTATGATGCACTGGTAACATTATGTTGAGCAGCTGCCACTGGCTCACTCATTTATTTAATTTTTATTTGTTTAGCATTTGTTGACCGGGAAAGTCCGACTAGAACAAGAGCCTATTCAGCAGAGGCCTGGGGAGAAACACTTCAGATGCATGTCTTTGGAATGTGGAAGGAAACCAGAGCACCTGGACAAAACCCATGCAAACACAGGGAGGACA
The DNA here is from genome assembly GCF_019279795.1 of Protopterus annectens. Classification (NCBI taxonomy): domain Eukaryota; kingdom Metazoa; phylum Chordata; order Ceratodontiformes; family Protopteridae; genus Protopterus; species Protopterus annectens. The sequence continues at coordinate 818,256,535 of NC_056733.1, forward strand.
TGCAGACTCCGCACAGAAGGCACCCAGCTGAGAATCGAACCACCACTGAAGGCAGTTCAGCTGAGAATCGAACTGGAGAAACCTATTGCTGTGAGGTGATAACATTAATCACTGCACCGCCCAGACATGCATGTCTCAGGATTCAACCACACTCAGACCCAGGTCAAAGCAGAGCTACTGGATGCTGCTGTAGACAAGGAGTTCCAGTTTGGACACCCAGCTGAAAAAGTGTTTGAAAAACTGAACAAAAAAGGAAGGGTTAAAACAGTGAAAGAGTTTTACCTTTCACTTGCACACCTAGGTATAATAGAGCTTCCCTTCCAAGCCATTGCCTCAGCCTCCCCAGACAGGACAGGGGGAGGCCCCCTCATGCTATGAAAGACAGGCCAGGGGGTGGCAACCTGAACAATCACAGAGACCAGAGAACTCCAAATAGCCCACCCAGCCCAGAGACCAACTGTGACCATCATCCTCTGATCCCTGTACCCCTACCCACTCTCTTGTCCTGCTCTCTGGCATAGTCTTTCTTCTTTCCTACAATGGAAAACCTTTACTGAGGACTGGTGGGTCCTTCAAGTCATAGAAGAGGGCTATTGCATTCAGTTCAGAGTAAATTCCCTCCTCCTTAGACATATCAAAACCACCAAAGGAACAGGAGCATCTCTGTCCTTTTAGACCTTGCTACAACAAAGATCCAGTCAATGTGTTCATCCAGGGGAGGAAGGAAAACGTTTTTTTATTTAAGGACTTTTCTAGTTCCAAGAAGGGAAGTCAATTGGAGGCCTTTTTTGAACATGCCAGGGCTAAACAAGATTTCCTTTGTGTTCCAAAATTCAAAATGCTAACCTTGCAAAAGTTACTCCCCATGATCTTTTCAGGATGCATACATGGTTACTCTAGACCTAAAAGATGCTTACCTTCATGGTCTCTATTGCTTATTATATACTACCACAGAAAGTATGTGCTCTTTGCAGCAGCAGGCTTGCATTACCAATTTTGTGCTTTATCATTTGGTCTGTCTGCTTCTCCAAGAGTTTTCACCAAGTGCTCAGCTTCACTAAACTGTAAGTGTCAGATATACTCTTACCTAGACTACTGTCTCATCCAGGGAGACTCCACAGAACAGACTCTAAAAGCTTTATGGGTCACAGTAGACTGCTTCCAGAAGGTAAGTCTTGTTCTAAACCTCTGCAAGTCTCAAACTCTTCCACAGACTAAAATTCTTTTTCGTGGAAACCTCAGTCTGCAGCAAAAAGTCTCCTTCCACAGGAAAATGTCTTTATTGACAAAACACACAATCTGCTTGCTGCCAAAACAAGTGAATTTCTCAGGATCTTGGAGAACATGGCTTCTTGTGCACTCATGATCCCCCTTGCAGAAGTACACATGAGAAAGCTGCATTATCGTCAGCCCCCCTTTTTCCCATTTTCTACATGGAGTTGGGGTATCTTATCTGTTGCGATATCTCGCGATTCAGTGCTACACTTATGCCTGACTGTCACAGATCTTCTCTCACACAATCCATCTACCTCTTGCTGGATGTCATCATTTCCTCTTACCTTCTTCCTGTCTGTCCCAAATCTTCTTCACCAGATTGTCTTCTGCTTTTCTGCACGTCTGAACCACTGTATTCTGTTTTCTTTCATCTTTTCTGCAATTGGAGCTACTTTGGCTTCTGTTCTTCTGTCCTCATTTCTTTAAATGTGCCACAATGTGCATCCCACCACCCTTCTCAGGCACTTCATTTCGGTCACCTCTAGTTCTTCATCTACTCTTCCTTTACTGCCCAGGTTTCTATACCATACAGTTGTACTTTTCGCACCACTGTTTTGTACACCTTACTTTTCAGCTTCTTTAGCATTCTTCTGTCATAGACTACACCTGAGACTCTGTCAGTTGGCTGCAACTCCTCTGATTCTAGCTTTGACCTCTTCATTCAAATTTCCCTTCTCCTCAACCACCCATCTCAGATACTTGAAGCTATTAACCTGTTCCACTATCTTCCCTTCTTTCTCATTTTTCAGCTTCTTCTGATTTCCCCTGTTTACTGTCATTATCACCGCCTTAGCTGTGCTTAGTTTCATTCCATGTGCCTTCAGTTGAGATAAAGCTTGGAAAACTTGGAAAGGCAATAATACTTCTTCCAACCTTATCTCTTACAGAGAAATTAGAAGGAAAGCTAAGAAATAAATCAATCTTGATAAAAAAAAATTACCAATCCTCACTTAATCCCTACTGTAATCCTAAAAAATTCTGGAACTCTATCAATAATCTTCTCTCACCTGGTACTCCTACCCCACCCACACCTTATTCTGACAAGACTCCTCTGGAAATAGCAACCCTTCTTAATAAAGTTTTTCATTGAAACCGTTGAAAACTTAACTGTAACAAACTTCTCCACCCGCACCACTTTCAATCCATCTACATCTTCATCCACCTCTGATTCACTTCTCTCAGCCTCACTCTCATTCACAGTATCACCTGTTCCCACCTCTTATTTCAAGTTGCTCTTAACTAAACTAAAACCTGGTTCACCCTCAGCTGATAACCTTCCTCCATTATTCCTTAAACATGCAGCTACATCTCTAGCTTACCCCATATCTATCCTGATTAATAGATCCATAAAAGAAGACAAAGTCCCTGAAATTTGGAAGACATTTTTTTGTAGTACCTCTTCATAAAGGCGGAAACTGCACTGAGCCCAATTTCAGACCAATTGCCATACTGTCTCTCTCCAAGATACTGGAAAAGTGTGTCCATAAGCAAGTAACTTAATCATCTGCTACAAGAAAACCTACTCAAACCAACTCATCATGGCTTCTGCCCCACACATAGCACAGCTACCACTCTTGTATCCTTTACTAATAACATTGCTCAAGTCAGGGGTAATAGCAAAATAGCATCAGCCCTTTTTCTGGACCTGTTGAAAGCATTCAACACCGTATCTCATACCATACTTCACCATAAACTCTCCAACGTAGGCTTCTCAAACTCCAACACCTCCTAGTTGTTATTACCTCACTAATAGATACCAGACTGTTAGATGGAACTCTTCCTACTCCCCCTTTGTAGGAGTTAGGACAGGGGTCCCACAAGGATCAGTATTGGGCCCTCTCCTCATCAGTGCATTTACCAATGACTTTTTCTCATCCTGCCCCCCAATCCAATTTTATTCAGTATGCTGATGACTCGACCATCATCAACTCTGCTGACAACATAGAAAACCTTCAATCCCTTACACAGAACTCACTCCACTCAGTTGAAAACTGGCTACAATCCATCCATCTCCTGCTAAATGCGAGCAAAACTAAGCTACTACTTTTCCTACCTAAAAATCTGGAACATGCAATACAGAACTTTTCCGTAACATCCCTTAATGGAACTAAAATTTCTGTAGACACCCAATTAAAACTCCTTGGAGCAATAGTTGATGATGAACTTAAATTCAACCATCACATTCATAGCTCAATAAAAAAAAAACACCAAAAACTAGGTCTGCTTTACTATCACAAAAACTTTCTTCCCTGTACGTCCAGGCCATCCCTTTCCCAATCCATGCTTTTACCATCCCTACTCTGCTTCACCTATTCTTACCCATCTACAGACTAACCTAATATCCAAACTAGAAACCACATATAACAAAGTAGCCAGATTTGCTGCAAATCAACCATCACTGCCTCTCATTAAAGGCTTTACACTGGCCTGAATTTTCCAACTTACTGCCTTAATCCCAGCTCCTTATAGCCAGTCCTAAATCCTGCCCATCCCTTGCAAATTCTCTGACACTTTATACTCCTCAGTTCCCACTAAGAAGTACTTATCAATACTTAAAGTTCATAAGCCAAACAAAACCTGTGGGAAAATATTGTCACTCAGTTGCAAAAAATTGGAACACATTCCCTTTAGCCCTTAGACTACTTAAAGACAAAAATGTCTTCAAGAAACAGTTTAAATCTTTTTTCCTATCAAGTTGGATATGTTCATGCTCTAAACTCATACCCAAGAAACATTCAGGGATAACCTAACTTAACTGCATCACTTCTAGCTCTCTCTCTTACTACTACCTACACATTTTTTTCCATCATATTCCATACTAGTTAGCTCATGTTACACTCAATTCCCATAATCCCTTATTACTGTTCTTTAATTTACTTATTACAAAGTTCACACAACTGTATCTGAATATTTACTTACTTCATGCCTAGTACCATGGTTCAGCAATGTATTGACCTTAGTCTTATATTTCTGCTTAGTTTCTTGCCATACTATATGAAAATGTTCATGTATGTATTGTATTGTATTGTATTTTCATCCATTCTGTATATTCCTTTATTGCATATTAGGTAATTACTTCAGAAGTATGTATACTTAAAATGTGATTGGTTTCTTTGTTCTTACTATTTGTTTACTTAAAACTTTTTTTTTGGGGGGGGCGGGGAGCTTTTCTCTTTGGGTCTCTGCTGAAAAGGTCTTCTAAGTACCCAAACAGAATAACTCGGTTAACAAATGTAAAAATAAATAAATACAAATAAATTATTTTTTTTTTGCTGAAGTTCTTGCTCAGTCTGCCTGTAATGTCACATCATCTGCATGCAGCAACCTTGTTGTCCTGTCCCTTTCGACCCATTTGCCAATGTAATCCATCACCAGCAGTGGGCTCAGAGCTGAACCCTGATGTACACCTACTCCCACTGGGCAGACCCTCTGTGAGACCAAACACTGTTGGTAGTTGAGTCATTGAGTCCTTGTACGTAGCCTTTCACTAATTCTGCTAGTGTATCTGGGACTTCGAACCACTGCAGTACTGCCCAATTCAGCTTTCATGGGACCTTGTCATATGCTTTCTCCAAATCTAGGAATGCCCACTTGGACTCTTTCCTCATCTCTAGCTTCTTCTTAACTATCTACTGTCTGTCTTACTGCAAACAGTAGGTCAGTTGTGCTGCATCCTGATCTGAATCCGAACTGCTCGTTTTCCATCTTACATTCTACTACTCTATGGATCCGTTTAGCAGTCACCCTCTCCAGAACTTTCGTGTAATGTGACAGGAGTTTGATACCGCTGTACTGTCCACAGTTGTGGATGTCCCCTTTGTTCTTGTACACTGGCACCGATATGTTTATTCTCCAGTCATCTGGAATACAGCTTTCTCTCCACACTGTTACTAGTACCCTCAGGAGCCATTTCTCCTCTGTTTTACCCAGCATCTTTATCATATCTGCTGTGACCACATCTGAGCCTGCCGCTTTCCCTGACTTCATTTTCCTTAGTGATATTCTCACTTCTACTACTAGGGTGGGAACTTTTCTCATTGTAAGCTGTGTCTAGGCCAGTACAGCTTCTGTGGGGTTTTCTTCATTCAGAAGCTGCTGGAAATATACTTTCCATCTGCCTTTATCCTGTGGACTGGTGAGCAGGTTGTTGCTGGCATCCCTTACGAAGGATGTCTATCTTCTTTATCTTTCTGTCTTTGCCTTCCAATCTGATATAGTTTCTTTGTGCCACCTACTGAGTCACTTTCCAGAAGCTGGTAGTGTGTCTCCGTTGTCCTATTTTTTGCTATTGCAACTCATTTCTTAGCTTCTTTGTTACCCAACCTTCCTAGCTTGGTGGGTCTTTTCTGTCTCCCACTTTTTTCTTGCACTCCTTTCTTTTGGCCCTCCTCCGGCAAACATCATTTCAGTCCCGCAGTACCTTTTAGGTCTGTTCAGCCAGGACCTTTCTTATTTGACCATTAAGGTGCATGCTTGTGCTATCTCAACTTGCCTACCCCATTCTTCTCCCATTTACTTACCCCCACTTGAAACTGTTTCTAAAAGGGGTCATTGTGGCCACCCAGATGGAGCCATTTCCTACCTGAGATCTTTATTACTAGCAGAAGAAACTTACCCTGCCTCCCTTTGAAACAAGCAGCATCTGTCCCTTTAAAGATGCTCATTTGGAAGACAACTTCTTTCGGCTGCTCCTGTTAGGGGTCGCCACAGCAGATCTACTGTTTCCATTTCTTCCTGTCCTCTGCATCTTGCTCTGTCACACCAACCACCTGCATGTCCTCTCCCACCACATCCATAATCTTTATCTTAGGCCTTCCTCTTTTCCTGTTACCTGGCAGCTTCATCCTTATACTCTGCATCCCTCCTCAGCACATGTCCAAACCAACGTAATCTTGCCTCTCTGGCTTTGTCTCCAAACCTTCCAACCTGGGCTGACCCTCTAATATACTTATTCCTAATCCTGTCCATCCTCGTCACACCCAGTGCAAATCTTAACATCTTCAACTCTGCCACATCAAGCTCTGACTCCTGCCTTTTTGTCAGTGCCACTGTCTCCAACCCATACAACATAGCTGGTCTCGCTGCCCTCTTGTAGACCTTCCCTTTCACTCTTACTGGTACTCGTCTGTCACAAATCACTCCTGACACTCTTCTCCACCCACTCCATCCTGCCTGTACTCTCTTCTTAACCTCTCTTCCACACTCACCATTACTCTGAACTGTTGATCCCAAGTACTTAGTCATTCACCTTCGCCACCTCTACTCCCTGCATCCTCACCATTCCTCTATCCTCCCTCACTTGGAAGACCACCTTACTAATTGCCATCACTTCAGCAAGGAGGGTCGACCTACAAGCCCTTATGTGCAAATAGCCTTTAACAGGGATAGGGTAGGCCTTAGAACGAATCCGTTTTTGATGCCTAAGGTGGTATCAGAACGTCCCCCAAATCTGGCTCTCCACCTGCCAGCTTTCATTCCAAACCCTCAGAGCAAAGCAGAGCAAATTCTTCATTCTCAGGATGCACACAGACAAATCGGGTACTATTTAGACAGGACGAAATTCCCAAATAGAGCCGAGCAACTGTTGTGGCTTTCACAAAGGGCAAAGATATCTCCAAACAAGCTGTATCCAAATGAATAGCCAGATGCATTAGGTTCTTTTGCACTCACCATGGAAAACCTCTTCCTAGTCATTTCAAAACCCCTTTCCATCAGGCTCAGGGCAGCTACCTTTAACTTCTTCTAGGGAGTTCCTACACGGGCCATCTTAGAAGTTGCCACTGGGAACTCTGTGCACACCTCTGCAAAACACTGCCGTTTAGGTATTACCTCAAGAACTAGAGCTAGGGTAGCTACAACCTACTGCAAAATCTTGTTTCCTAAGGGCCAACAGTTTCTCCTACCACCCTTCCACTAGCTTTGGGAGTCCTCCCAAGAGTCAGTTCTGCAACATTGACTACAAAGAACATGTCACAGTTATGTTACTTACCGTAACTGTAGATGTTCAAGTAGGTCAGTGTTGCCGTACAAGCTCCCACCCTGGCATCTCTTGATCTGCTGACCCTTTCCCCCTTCCTGGTTGCAGTGGAGAGAAGAGACTCTTGCAGATAGATCCTTCATCATCTGTTCTCCTCCTTACTTCTGTATTACTACCCTTGCTAACTCGGATGTCTGGGGTGGTTGTGCTGTCCTTGGGCAACAGACTGCTTGTTCACTGTTAGACATGAAATTGGTGCTGACAGATGGCCTCTTTATACCGTGGTATCTAGATGTCATTCCTTGGGCATCCTTTTGTTAGGATGATGTAAAGACTTTGGAAATTGGGCCGGTGGCGGGCTTCTGCATGGCAGGAAACCCAAGAATCAGTACTGCAACATTGATCTACTCTAACATGTACAGATATGGTAATTGTAACACAGCGCTACTTTCGTATTGCTCCCGTTCAACCTTTCAACAGAACCAGGGGTAAAGTGCCTGACTCCAGCTTTCACCTTTATGGGGAATGCAGGCCATGTGCATTTACCCTTACCTGGATGACTGTCAGATACTAGCCCCCTCATTAGAGATGATGGGCAGATCTTCAAACAATTACCGTAGTTTGACCAACTTTGGTTTCTCTCTGAACATCCCAGAAGTTTAGTTATGCCCTGGAAGAGGTCAAAAGTCTTCCTGAAAGCACTCCTCTATGTAGAGAGGGGGCCATCTCTTCCTGCCACTGGAGAGCACTTTCAAACTAACTCTTCTGCATGTAAACTCGTGCCAGACTTCCCAAATAACAGCAGGGGTGGTGTGTAGAACCCTGAGCTAAGTGTCAGCATGAGTTTTAATGGCGGCACTCAACAGATAGCATTTGAGGAAAAATCTCTTGGTATGTTGAGAGGCTCTGGCAGTAGCACTTTACCGTGTAATGCCAGTTATCCCGCTATCAGGGAGGAGTTGTTCTTTTGGCCAGCGAAGACCCTAATTGTGGGTGTTTAGACCTTGTTTAGTGAGTGTACTTTGCACACCTAAATGTTAACAGACCTTGTTTAGTGAGTGTACTTTGCACACCTAAATGTTAACAGAACTGAAGCTGGATCTCAAGTATAAAAGTCTACAGGAAATGTTAGCACTCCAGTTGGTGTTGAAAGCCTTCACTTTGGCCCTTGCACCATGGACTGTAATGGTCTTAAAAACATATAACATGGATACATTGAATGTAAACAAATAGGGGTCAATCACTGTTTTTTTCAACCTACAGGCTAACTCTGGTAAGTGGCTGGCACACAACAAGAGCTGTTGGTACAGTCAGACCCCAATACCATAAGAATACCAGCTTACATTGTCATATTCATGAAGGACTATCAGAGGAGGTAATCCTATCTTGTTGGAAGCTAAAAGAGTGTGCACAGTGGAGTATTACTTGGTTGAGTGGTGGAGGTTCCCTGTTTGGTATGCATCCACAGATGTGGCCTTATAAGAATTTATGGAATCTTTCTGTAGCATTTAAACAAAAAAACATAAAACAAAAAAAAAAAATCTTGCTTTTTTCCCCACTTTTCTGAGAGTTAAAAAAGTTCAGTTACAGGCTTGCTGTTCCTGAACTGTTTGAAAGTTTCTGTGAGGCCATTTTTGCTTGGGCTGAAGGAGGGTCTCTCTGTTGATCAGTGGCAGTGAATAACATTGAGCAGCTTCCCTGCCCCCCGTAGAGGTGGTTACTGACTTGAAAATGTAGTTTTATTGTCCGTTTTGGGTCTATTCCTGCTTCTTTCCAGCCCCTGCTATCACGCACGCTTTAACGTGCTTTAGCGCGGAGTTGCCACTAGAGCAGCGCCGGTTAAACTCTGTCTGGCTCCAGAAAGTCTGTTCTTCAATTTTTCCCTTAGAACTGCTCTGTTAGGAACCTAAACAGTTTACACCTTCACTAAAAAGTGCAGCACTTGTTCCAAATAGCTTTTTCTTCTCAAAAAGCTCAGCACTTGTCTTATAAGCATATCACTTGTCTTATAAGCATTCTCTTTGCAGGTCAAGCACTCCTATATTATACAAATCTCTCACTAGCAAAACCCCCCAGGAGTGCCCACTTCCCTGCTAAGCCCACTACTTTTCTGTCTCATACCAACTCATAATTCTTTCTAGCATGTCGAAGGGTCAGATGCTGGCGTCCTCTCCTGCCCAGTTGGTGAATCTGGGAATTCTTAGACAATGTTACAATTGCCTCATGTACACGGACAACCCTCTCCTCCTCCCATGTAACACTAACACTTGTGAGAGATGCAGCTATTTAGCCAGACTAAAAACTAGTAAAAATTTATCTAAACAGCAGAGGCCTCCAAAGCAGACACCCAAGCAACTGCAAACTGAATACACCACACAAACAACACATAAACAACAAAATCAGTGTGCAAAGCAGTCACTGCCCTTAAGGCCAAATACAACACCAAACATACTTGTCATAGGTGACTCCATAGTCAGACACACTGACGTCCCGCTCACCAGACTGAGTAAGGAGAAGGTCACAGTAAGCTGCCTGTCGGGCGCTAGAATCCGCCACATAACGCAAGCACTCAGGTCTCTCAACAGCAGGTACAAGTACGACTCAGTCATTGTCCACGCTGGTGTCAACGACCTGAGACGTACCTCCTTGGACTACATGAAAAGAGACATTGAGGAGCTCTCTGATTATGTAGCCCAGGCAGGTATGACCCTGACCTTGAGCAGTATCCTACCTTCACCTAGAATGATGCCACAATACAGTGATAAGATGATCAGCTTTAATAATTGGCTTAAATTCTGGTGTCATTCAAAGGGGATCCAATGTCTGTCTGCCTGGGATGACATGCTGGACAAGCCATGCTGCCAAGGGACAGCTTGCACCTGTCACCCCTAGGCTTCCGGATATTGGCAAAGGCTCTTGCCACCCCCATAGTGCCTTTTTTAGGCAAGGCTCAAATTCTAAACCTACCACCCTAGAACACAAAAAAGGGAAAAAACTAAGGGTAATGCTGCTCAATGCCAGAAGTCTCAATCTCAAGATGCACGCACTCGAGGCCCTTCTCAGTATGGAGAACATCGATGTCTGTGCTGTGACAGAAACCTGGTTCAAGGCTCCTGAGAGCACCCCAGCACTGTCAGGTTTCACCTCATATCATGCGTTCCGGCCCCAAAATCCGGACAACACCAAGAAAAGGGGGGGGGGGTCCATATTCATAAAGGACACCCACACCTCAAGGTTGGTGGCAACGCACGATGCATCTGAGACCATCCAGGTGCAATTAACCATAGGCAAGACTGCTCTGCAATTTGTAGCATGTTACAGGCCACACTCTCAAACTCAGGAACCTCACATGGCCTTCCTGAAAACATTGGAGGGGATAAATGTATCTCCAAACACCGTCATACTAGGTGACTTCAACTACCCTAATATAGACTGGGAACACTACTCAAGCCCAAACACTCTAGCCCAAAGGTTCCTGGAGATCATAAACTCAAATGCCATGGGACAACTAGTCACCATCCCCACAAGAGGAGAAAACATACTTGATCTCATCATCATGAACATGGGATCACAATGTTCAACACCGGAAGTATACCCCTCACTGGTGAGATCAGATCATAAACTAATCTCGCTGGAGGTCCTCATCCCACTCCCACCTGAAATAAAAAAGACCGCAGTGAAAAACTTCTCGAAAGCCGACTTCACACTTCTAAAAACTAGTGTGGTCTCCTTTAAGGCCCCTGAGCCAGTGGTAAACATTACTCAAACCACTGAATCACTTACAAATGCCTTCTACCAGCACCTACAGGACTGCATGGATCAGGCAATCCCAAACAAAACTAAGACTCTTTGTACCAAAGGCAAGCGTCCAGTCTGGTGGACCCCAGCCATAAACAAGCTCTACAACAAGAGGAGGAAGCTACTACAAGATAGAGCAAAATCCTTGAAAGGTAAGACACCTTTGATCATTATAAGTAAAAAACTAAGAGCTCTCATAAAATCATCCAAGGCAAATTTTGAGAGAAAAATCGCCAAGGACTCAAAAGACAATCATAAGGCCTTCTTTAGCTATGTTAGAAACCTAGGAGGAAACTCCCAGATATGCTCAGAATTAGTTCAAAATGATGTGAAGATTACTGAACCTACACACATTGCCAACATACTGGCTGACAGGTTCAGTGCAAACTTCTCCCCTCCCCCCAAAAGGAGAGATATCGATACCAGAGGATTGTAGCCACCCAAACATCTCCAACGCCCAGGTGAGAACTGCTCTCTCCAAGGCAAAAAACACAGCATCCATGGGACCGGATGGTGTCCCTGGCTGTGTGCTCCACGAACTCAGTGAGGAATTAAACCCGCAGTTAGGACAGCTGTTTAATCTTAGCCTCACCTCAGGATACGTACTCAAGGAGTGGCGCACGGCGACTGTGGTCCCACTTCACAAGGGCGGTGCCTCCACCGACCCTGGAAATTACTGTCCCATTAGCTTGACAAGCCTTATCTGCAAAGCCATGGAGAGGATCATAATGGAACTCATAAATAAAGACATAGGGAACTTGCAGACTTTGGATCCAACCCAGTTTGGCTTTGTCAAAGGCAGATCATGCCTTTTAAACTTGGTTGACTTTTTCGAGACAGTCACCAAGGCCATTGATGAGGGAAAGGCAGTCCATACAGCCTACCTCGACCTGGCAAAGGCCTTCACACAATACCCCACTCAGGTATCATCGAAAAACTCATCAGCTTGAATGTAAACCCATACATCACAAGATGGGTTGCAAACTGGCTAAGTGACAGAACCCACAGGGTCAGAGTTGCTGGAGCCATGTCAGACTCAAAGCCTGTCAAAAGTGGTGTCCCACAGGGCTCAGTCCTGGGTCCACTCTTGTTCGGCATCTACTTTTCTGAAGTACAAGCAAACACAGGAGGGTTATGGCTGACAAAGTTTGCAGATGACTGCAAACTGGGCGCCATAGTCGAAAACACATCTGACACAGATATCCTTCAGAAGGGCCTCACAGAAATGGATAACTGGTGCAAGAGCCATGGCCTAAAGTTAAACACCAAGAAATGCATAGTCATACCCTTCGGGAAAAACAAGGTTACCCCTAGCTACCATATAGGTGGCAATCCACTGAGCACAGAAGAAGTCATCAGGGATCTGGGGACCCAGGTTGACAGTAGCCTTTCGTTTGACACTCATGTTGCTAAAGTAGTTAGGAAAACATTCTACATTGCCCACCTGATCATGAAGGGATTCACATCTAGATCAAGGGAGGTCATCGTCCCCCTGTACTCATCACTCATTAGACCTGTGATTGAGTACAATGCCCCATGTATCTGACCCGACACCTGCAGCAGCTGGAAAGGCCCCAAAAGTTCCTCACCAAAAGGATAAAGGGTCTCAAAAATATGTCTTATGCTGCCCGACTGAAAGAACTCCAGCTCTATTCAGTCACATACCGCTTGCTCAGAGGTGACCTGTGCCTGACATATAAGGCCATGTCAAACCCAGATTTGATGAATATGCTTCACCTCAAAAAATCTAGATCCCTCAGAACCACAAGGGCAGGAGACTTAAACCTTGACACGGTTATTAATAGAACGTGCTGGAGGGACAGATTCATCACCCAGAGACTCCCTATGCTGTGGAACAAAATCCCGGTACATGTGAGGCAGAGCACCTCGCTGGCCTTGTTCAAGAGGAATCTTGACCAATGGATGGGGGATCGCAGATATACCCCAGGGATTACTTCAGTGTCACTGACTTGACAGAGGCACAGCAAAATAATAGGCATAGTTTTATTCAAACTAAAGGGGTGGCGAAAGTCACATAACTATGGGCTAGGCTTATAAATGCCCTTGGGCAGATAGCCTAGTATGAACCTATTTGTTAAAGCATCCCTTGTAGCATTTGGCAGTGCATCTCTTGAGGGAATCCTCTTATCTTTGTGTCAAGGTGCAGCTTGCTGCCATCATGATATTCCTCTCCATAGATCCTCCTTTGGCAGTTCACTGCTTTGGTGAACACCATTAAAAGGTACTACCCAGACAGTTTATCCCTGGTGTAATTTTAACCCAGTGTTTTGTCTCCCCTTGGAATTCCTTTCATGAAAGTCTGTTCCTTGTAACTGTAGTGTTCGCCAAGAGACTGTTGAAGTTAGGTGCATGGAGCCAAATATGGCCTTCCTTAAGGACAGCCCAGTCTGGTTGTTAGCTGTAAGTGGTGTGTAAACTGGTACTTAACCAGGCTGTCCTGCTGTCTACATTATCCCCTACCCCTAAAAGTAAAGGGAAAGGAGTTTGCATCTTTCTGGTGTCCATACGCGAGTCATTTTTTGCATTTGCCAGAATCAAAGACATTAGACAAATGAAACGGCTTTGTCTTCATGCCAGACAAAATAGGTAGACCAGTTTCTGAAGAGACCCTTTCCAAATTGTTATCAGACTGTCACCTTTTTTGTTACAACTTCAGCAAAAGTGCATTCGTCAAAAAGATGGCAGTAGAACCTATGTGAGGCAGCTACTTGGACATTTTTTCATTATTTCCCAAGCATTTTCACACTTGATATCTAGTCCAAGAGCAGAATGACTTTTGCCTGTGCCGTTCTGCAAGGCATGATGTATATAACCTCGTCCTTGTAAAGGCAGGTAACACAGTGGAATAAAGGTCCAACGTGTTAGATGCTTCTGTGCTAAGGGGGCAGGGTTTGAATATTTCCACCTTTGCCTACAAAGACCTTGGGTAAGTAACGTAAACCAGACCGTTCTTTTGAGCAGCTAGGAGTTTGGGCTAGGATTAATGTCCCAGACTGCATGTTTACTGACTGATATGAATTTGTGATTATTTTTGGGGTTGGGAATTGCCATAATGGTTAAGGTGTTTACCTTACAAACACAGGGTCCAGGGTTTGATTCACATCTTTGAGTGAAATTAGCTAGGCTAAAAATGGTCCACAACAGTAGCAAGCTTAGTACTTGCCTATGAGCCTAAATTTCTCACTGCTGCTTTAGTAATCTCCCATGGATAAGTAATAATTCAGCAGTGACCTCTATGGTGATCATAGTACAGTTGTGGGAGCAGCTGTCCTCAACAGTGTATGGTGGAGTAGTTCACCACTGCAGTATATAGTTCCACCTTCCTACCTTTGGACTTATGCCCTCTCTCAGCACTTGCCCAAGGGACTAAGGGGGGAGGGTTTGGTTATTCTGCTGTGACAAATCCTTTTCTTAGTGTAAGAAGTGCTTGGTCATTACTGTCTTTGTCATAGATATGAAAGAAACAGGATGCTATGGTTTCTCCCACTAAAGAAGTTAATGGTGTGAGCATCTTCTTTAAGCCATTTATTAGAAAAGAATCAAGCAAGGATGAACTACACTTCAGAAATCAGGCTAGAGGAAAAGATGTCCATCTTTGACATATCCCATGGTTAAGGAGTGATCTACTCAAATATCAACCATTGCGAGTTTCTCACGAAACTGTACTTGTTTATTTCCCAGGAAGTATTTACTTTAATTTCTTGGTTAAAAAAGTGTGTGGTAGAAACCAAGGGGAAAAAAAACAGTTGCTCTTAAAATTTATTACGTAAATTGTTCTGATTTTTTTCCACTGACTAAAAGTTTGTGTTTTTAACTGTACTTAATAAGTTGATGTGGGCTGTGTTACAAAGAGGTGTGCTTCTTTCATTTGAATGTATTATACGTTTGATGTTGCATGGTCATGCATTTATTTATTTATTGTATTTTATTGACTGACTGTCTCTTAAAGCTCTAGTGAGTTGAGTTCCATTGAGTGTAGTTCAAGGATTGTGTGGTTTCCCACACGTTGTACAGGGTACCATTGTGTCTTGTGAGAACAGTGAAGGATCTTCAAGTGTTTACAGCTAAAGTGATTTGAGTTACGTGTTGGAAGAGGTTGCAGCTTGAAGCATGAGGTGTAAGTGAAGGCTAGCCTAAAGTAAAACATGTATTTCTAAGTTAGTGTAGCTGTTCATATAGTGCAGTATGTGCAACTTAACGGGCTTGCTGTACAAGACTTGCAGAACACTTCTATATAAGCATACACTAGACTGTAATTGATGTGGTTGAATGGTGCTTATTTTAAATAGATGTGGCTTGTGGGATGGAAGGAGCTGTGGATGATTGTGTGAAGAAGTGCAAGAGTGTTAATAGGGCTGAGATGAAGTAGGCAGCTAAGATCTAGTGAATGAAAGGGGCATGCCATTAATTGAGGATGTTGTGTTAGGTTATTCAGAGCATACCAGCATTTATGGAAAGTATAGTAAACCAGATGAGAACAGTTTTACACTTGCTGTGCTTTTTTGCTTACAGCATTTTTTGTTTCTCTGTAGCTAAACAGAAACTTGAAGATAAACTTGCAGCAGCAGCAAGAGAAAAGTTGGCACAAGCTGCAAAAGAGTGTAAAGAGAAGCAGTTGCAAGCTGAACGTAAGAGGAAAGCAGCACTTTTTCTTCTGAATCTGAAACCTGTATTATCAGAGATGGACTATGGAAAGGCAGAAGAGAACATGGTTGTTGAAGAGGTAATTGATACATAGTTCCTTTTATGTTATGTTTTCTGTAAATCTGTCCTTTCTCCAGGAGCTTGAATACTACTAACTTAATGTACGTTTTAGTGGCTTGATCTGTTGACATATCACTGCGATGAAAACACATTTTTTGCATCAGGGTAGTTGGCTATTTAAAAAGCCATCTTAGGAGGGAAGTTTTCATTGTGTTTGTGGAATGGAACAGCTTCAGCATCCACCTCTGTCTCTTTTCTGTAGAAACCTGGAAATATTGGTTTGTTTTGCTCATTGTTTTTTTTTTTTGTTTGTTTTGACAACTGTTTGCCTTGGTGATTAAATTTGCTGTGCTTTTTGGTATTTTTCATTACTTAGGGCTCCATTTGAGTCCCTCTGTAAATGAACCTTTAACACATTCGCTATCTTAATGATTTTATGTGACTGTATTGTTAGTTGACAGTTTTCACTGGTCTCTTAAAGAGCAAATTGCCACGAGTACGGCATATAACTTTAATCTTGAAGATTGTTTGAGAGAAAGAGGAGGCAAATATACAGGGGACCATTCATAATACACCACTGGGTTGCACAGACCACATCCTTTTGTTCACTCTGTGTTAGGCCATGGCAATGGGGAGAAATAAACTGACTTGGTCAATTTGCACTGTCTGTGTGGATAACAGCTGATTAAAAAAGGCTATTATATAAGCAGCCCTCTTTTTTTTTTTCTGTTTTACTGTATTCCCCAATTGACTCATGCAGCAGTCTGATATATGCTGAATCCCATATTCCTTCCCCAGTAACTTGATTGCCCTGCAGAAATCGAATTGCAGGTACTCCTTTGTTCCACGCATCTCTTCTCTTACTGCTGTAGTGCAGAACCACCACTTCAACTGGATGTCAAACCATGATGCATGTTAGGTTGCCTCTCACCCCAAATGGGTGAGCAAGCATTGGCCACCCATTGTCGCTCTTTGGCTGGATTTTTAATTCAAATTGCCAGTTGATCCTGGGTTGTCTTAGTCACAGTCAGGACTTTATATGTGTGCCATATAGGCCCTGATTCAGCATCATTCTTTAAGTATGTGAAGAAAATGTTAGGTGTTTGATTTTTAGCCAGAAGTGTATTGATATCTTGAGATGGTAATCTGCTATTCTAGCAGTTATGGGAAAGACAGAGAGCCTGCAAACCAGGGTTCTTTAAAGCAGCGTAGTATTCCATCCTTAGTGTTTCTGATAAAGCAAGCATTAAATATGTCTTTCATTAGATAGTGTTTTATGCAAAAGTTCATGTATTGTGGAACTTGCTTTTGATCATTCTTTCCTGTGTCTTGACACTGGCTTGCTTTTTTGTATTCAGCATGCTTTTTGTGATTACCTCTCTGGTACATCGTACATTGAGTGATAGCTTTGCAGCAGAAAAAAACTGTTTTTAGAATGGTGATATACTCAGTATTAAGGTGAATGCATATGAGGATAAATGCATCTTCATGTGGTCTGTGCTCATTCTTCTGTTCTTTATGAAGTCAGTTTTTCCAGTACATGCCTGTGTAAAAGTGAGTTTGCTTTCATATGGCACCATGATACTGCCTCAGTGTCTGGTTGTCCGGGTTAGTTCCTGAGTGGGTTGACTTCTGGGGCGGGGGGGTCTTGTAAAGGTTACAAGGTGTACAGCTTGATGTCACTTTCTAAATTCATAGGCAGTCTTGCCACAGTGCTTCTGTCTGTTCATTCAGAAAGGTCACACAAGATGTACACCAACACAAACATACTCAATGAAACACAAGCAATAATCAGTGCTACAACCCTGAATTGGAATGAGCTGTTATTGAAGAATGAAAAAATGCAGGCTTTCAGATCTGTAAAATAGCAAGAGACATTTTTAGTTTTTTTTTATAGTGATCACATTGAACTATTTTAATTTTGAGGAACCTAAGCAGAGGAAGGAGAGGATCTAGCAAAAGCTGAGTTTACTAGTGTGTTGTCAGCTGTAGTGCAGTTCATTTACCTTTGCACTATATTTGGTATTAACAGTATTAAGCAGCAGACGTACATCGGTTTAAAATTAAACAACCTCAAATGAGATTGTTTGCAGCCAGACTCCATGTGCTAATTGGTTTTCTTCCATAATATTAGTCTAACTTTGTTTTAAAGAAATTTCTTTTTGGTGCCATTTTTGAAACAATGGGTAACTTGTTCCATCTTTCAGTCCAAACGTAGTCATTTCCCTCAATTCCAGCAATCTGTCATGTTCCAGTCGTGGAATATTCAGTATGGTTCTCAAATTCATTCTCTGCACACTTAAAATTGAAATTAATCCAACCTAAATGTTGCACTATGCAGAAAACAGTTTTTCTTCATTTTTCCTATTTTAATTTGCTTACTAACTTGCTAAGTTTTCTTGTAAAATGTGTACTTTCTCCAATTTGTATTTACTATGCAAACAATTTTAAACAAAACCCCACACCATATTCCATTATTATTCTTGCTCATGATATATAAATAGATCCCAAGACCTTGACATTTGTTGAATGTATTGTTTTTAATAGAGCTCTTAGTCATAACATTTATTCAGAATTTTATTGATGTGACATTAGCTAAATTTACCCTGTGAGCCGCGGTGGTGCAGCGGTTAGCGTTGTCGCTTCACAGCAAGAGGGTTCTCCTGTTCGATTCTCAGCTGGAGCGCCTTCTGTGTGGAGTCTGCATGTCCTCCACACGATCGAGTGACATTAAAGACATGCAGGTAGGTGTGAGCGTGAATGGGTGTGCCTACTTTGAAGGTTGGGCGTCGGGCTGACAACTTCGCACCGTAAAAATCCGCTGCCAATCATGAGTGGACCGGAGTTGCGCTGTGGCGACCCCTAACCGGGAAAAGCCGGAAGTCGTCTATTAGCTAAATTTACCCTGGTCCACAAATTAATTACACTCTCCCATAATATGTCTCCAAAGAACGTGGATGTAACTTTAATTCAGCTTTCCAAAATTGTATCACTTCACATTTTGTATCATTAAATTTTGCAGTATTTGATTGTGCCCATACAAATACCTTTGTAGAATCTGCTGAACTTTTACTGATGTAACACATGCTGCTGTAATAATATCATTTGAAAAATTTACTGAACTGGCATCCTCCAACAATGGGGAGTGTGCTCTAGGACAGATCCCCAATGGACTGCTGTAATAGTAGTATATTCTTAAGAGATCATACCCTGTAAACAAATTGTATCAGTCCCATTAAATATACAAAAAAAAAAAACTACATATGGTATACAGGGGGAAAAAATGTCAGCCAGTTGCTTGAGGATGACAGTTTTGTCTTGATTGTAGTAACTGTTGTCCACCTTGTAGTAAGTTGTACCTTCAAATGTGAATTTTTTTTTTGCACTGTAATCTTGCTCCCATGAACAACAGTGAAGTGCTAAGGTTTTCCTGACCTTTTAAAAGTTAAAGTATTCCCTCTCCACAACAGTAAGTCTTTCCTCCAATACAGATTATGGGCAGTGCTCCTGGGTGAGCAATCAAAATGTTAAAGTAATAGTTGAAGTATGAGTTGCCAAGAGTCTAATGTGTTTACATGTTTTGTGGATTAGGCTTTGTTTCCTATAGATTGCAGAATTCTGCCATCTCAGTTTGTTAAGCACACAATGGAATAGTTATTGATAGGGTTTCCCACTTTTCATTTTTGAGAACTGTACTTTATTTTATTTTTTTTTGCTGCTGCTGCTGCTTAATCTAAATCCATTTCCATTGAAAGATTGATTCAGTGTTTTGTATGAATAGCATACCTTTTGTCTTTGTGGTGATGCTTAATTTCTGACTGAAGAAAAATGCTTTTGTGTTTTATTATTCAGGCATGCGGTAAACTTCATTGGTTGCTGCCAGTGGATTTAATTGCTTTACTAAAGATAATCAGCAAAACGTTAGAGAATTTTGAGTTTACTAGTGGTTTATTAGCCTTTAACGCCTCATAAAACCTATGCAAGAACTGTTAGTGTGTGAAGTGGAATGGATCACAGAATGGTTTCAAAGCCCCATGTAGATGAACAAAAAGTACAGGGACAGTGACAGCTAAGAAGCACATTAAAATGCATTACTAGATGTCCTTTTATTCACATATTGCAGTATTCAAAACCTATGGGTTGTCCTCTGCTACCTACCCAAACCTCCGTCCAGTATGCAAAAGCTTCTGGTCACTGCTAGGTACGAGGAACATCTGACATTGGCCAAGTATGCATGGGCCATAAAAGTGACATCTGCATGTACCTTTCTTCAGAACACCTCTGCTGCCATTCGAACGTCAGCTCTTCCTGCCATTGGATCTTCAAATGTAAAAGACAAGTATCCTGTTGGGGCCTTTTTTTCTGATTCTTTTGGGTCAGTGCATGCTGTTTAGGTTCATGTCATCCAGGAAAGGAAAGTGCAGGTGTGGATATCAGATCCCCATAAGTATGATTTCTGCCTTGGGCCTACACACGACCATTGAACTTGCACGATCTGTCTGGCCTTCGTACCTAACACACTCCACATTTGTCTGCATGCCCTGAATATTGACTTTGAAAACCAGTGTCTTAAACACCTGGTGCTAGTAATGGAAGGGCCTTCCTGTCAGACTGTAGAGCCACCCAAAAAGAAGACCAAAGTTTCCAGGCCTGAACTTGCTGCCGCACCTCCTCCTATGCCAGATGTCCCTCCTGTGGCCAGTGTTCTGCTGGGGGAACATTCAAAATCTGCCGATATAGGTATAACGGCAACCATTTGGTAGGCCTCAAAACCTAGGGTGTAATGCACGTCCATGGAGGTCTTGCAGACATCCAGCCGACAATGAGGAGGAACCTTGGCTTGTTATGGCTGTCCAGACAGGCTTTTCCACTGCTTCAGAGCAAACGGAATCTAGACCTTCCTTAGACCCTGCTCCTTCTAGGCCTTCCTTGAAAATGAAGCAAAAGAACTAAACATGTCTCACCCTCCCCTGCAGAAAGCCAACCTGATTGGCAGGCCTTTTCCCAGAGCCTATTTAATGCTTTTATGGCCCTAAGGCCTGCTATGCCTGTTTCTCCATTGGCTGGTCCCCCACTTATTAGTCCCAGGTCTCAGGTCGAGGACACACTCCAACCTAAAGCTGAGGATTCCTCAGACTCCTCTTCAGAGGATTGATTCTTGTGTGTCTCAGATGCCCTCCCATCTTGGGTATGCTTCTCTAGAGGGGGACTCTGGTGAGACAGACTCCACAGGAGAGGACCTCACCTTTGAGACTGTGTCAAAAATGAGTGAATATTTTAAGTGGGATTCCTCTGAAATGTCAGATGTCCAAAAAAGATACTATGAGCTCTTGCAGATGGACGCTCCTCCTCTCTCCATTCCTCCAGTTTTACCAGCCTTCTTGGATGCTTGTAATGCAGCCTCTGTGAATCCAGATTTCTAACCACCTGCCCTTCGAAGGCCTGATGGTGTCTATAAAGTCCGTGAAGGGGCTACATTCCTAATTAAATGGCCTGCTGCAGGCTCTGGCACTGTCTCAGTCTCTGCAGATAAACCGTCCAGACTGCTTCCCTCCACCTCTTTCTTTCCCACCAGACGGGGACAGTAAGACAGTGGAGCGTATTGGCAAAAAAGTTTACACTTCTGCTGCCTTGGCCTTTAGGGCAGTTAATTGCCAAACATATGTCTAAGTATGCCCTGGCCCTTTTGGCTTACCTAAGCTGGCCCTTTTGGCTCAGGTCACTAAGCTTTTGACAGACCTCCCTGACTCACCTGCCAAGGCTCAAATATCTAGCCTCATTTCATTGTCTTCTGAAGTCACTGGACATTCAGTTGGATGCAGCTATGATGCTGCAGAACCCTCTGCCATATCTGCAGCCTCTGCCTCAGTCCTTAGAAGATGCTCATGGTTAAGACTACAGCCCTTACCCAGTGACATTAGGACCAAACTTCTGGACGTTCCCCTGTGTAACTGTGCCACTTTTTGGGGCTAAAGTGGCTGAGCTATTCAAGATCCTTCAACAAAAGGGAAAGGAACTTCAGGACCGCAAACAATTGTTCGTCTCCCCTATCCCTAAATTTCATAGGAACTACCCCATCAAAACCCAGTTCATTAGAAAATAGTCTGCTCCAATCCCCCCATTCTAGGAGCAGAGAGAGCACCAGGAAGCAGCACACCCCTTCCAAGCCTACTCAGACGCCTGCCCAGAAAGTTTAATTTCAAGACAGGGCAGGTAGTTTGTGACTACCTGCCTTTGCTGTCCACACTCCCAAACACCATTCCTCTGTTCCTAAGGCTATCTCACTGGCTTCCAGTTTGACGAAGTATTACCTCAGACACGTGGGTGTTGTCCATTATAGAAAAATTATTTCATGGCTCCTCCTTGGAGAGGTATCCCACAGCCTCCCAAAGACCAGTTCCCCCTGTTTCAGCCAGACATAAACAATAAACATCCTAATTTCTCAAGGAACCATACAACCCAGTTCCCCTGGCAGAACAGGGAAAAAGCTTTTACTCCAGACTCTTCTTACTACCAAGGAAGGACGGACCATGGAGACCTTTCCTGGATCTCTCCCACCTCAACTTTTTCTTACATGTACCCACCTTCCGTATGCTTACTCTACAGACCCTCTTTCCCTTGGTAATGCCTCTGGGATTTCTATCGACTGACATAAAGAATGCCTACCTACACATGCAGATAAGGCTCAACTACAGGAAATACTTGAGTTTTTCTGTGGGTTCCTCACATTTTCAGTTTTCTGCCTTGTCCTTTGGACTCTACAGCTCCAAGGGTATGCACCAGGTGTCTGGCTCCAGTCGTTGCTTACTGCAGGGTCCAAGGTATTCAAATATTTCTTTACTTGGACGACCTCCTGATACAGGTAGAATATTCCAGATCCCTACACCACCACCAACTTCATAGTTATCTCAGTCCTGCAGGCACTGGAATTCAATATCAATTATCCCAAGTCCAACCTGAATCCCTTCCTGGACTAAGTTTTCCTGGGATGAAGAATAGGAACAGATGCCATGAGAGCATTCTTTCCGCCCCATAAGGTGGAAAACCTAAAGCAGTACCTGTTCTCTGTCCTCCACACCAGTGCTATGAGAGCCAGGCAATATCTCAGATTACTGGGTCATATGGATTCCACTATCCCAATGCTGCCATTGGCAAGACTCCACATGAGAAAATTGCAGTGGTACCTGAGATCAACATGGACCCACCATTCACACCCCTTGGACTTCAAAATTCCCTTCCTTCCCTGCCTGAGGAAAGAGATCCTCTGATGGTTGGGGCAAATCACACACAACCCAGGACTTCCCTTACAACCCCTTCCCCTAGTTCAGGAGATGAAGACTTATGCATCAGATCTGGACTGTTATTAGAGAGATGAGAGCAATCTTATTAGCTTTGAGAGCTTTTCTACATATCCTAAAACAAGGACCCCTGAAATTGTTCACAGACAACACTATGGTTCTATGTTATGTGAACAAATGGGGGAACAAAATCCTACTTGCTATGCAGACTTGCACTTCAAGCCTGAGGAACTTGTGGCCCAACAGGGAGTCTCCCTGCAGGCAGCTTATATCCCTTCAGCACGGAACACTCAGGCAGACACTCTGAGCAGGTCCATGTCACAATCCCACAAATGGATGCTTCTGGACATTGTCCACAAGTGGGGTACACCACAAATAGATCTGTTTGCCTCCCCTCTGAACAAACAACTACCACTATTTTGCATCAGGCTACCTAATCCCTTAGCGAGGGCAATGGACGCCTTTTCAGTCTCGTGGAAGGGGATGTCTTTCTCTAAGCATCTCCCCCTTCCTACTCCTTCAAAAAGTCCTACTGAAAAATCCAGCAGGACAAACCAAAGATCTTGTTGTTGACTCCCTTTTGGCCAAGACAGCATTGATTCCCCTTGCTTCTGCACTTGGGGGCAATCAAAATTACCTCACAGATTGGACCTTCTCACACAAGACAAGGGATCCCTAATCAGTCCCCACCTGGAACCTCTGAACCTAACTCTGTGGGTGATAGAATCCTGATCCCTTACAGGCACCTTTACACTGAGGACGTGCTAGCAGTCCTGCAGGAAGCCAGGAAACTAATACTAGGATATTTGAAACAAACTTTTAAAGACCAAACCAGGAAACACAAAAATAACCAGTCCTAGGATACAAATCCAAAAACCACTCTGGAACAGTATATTAGCGCTTTCATCCACTTTTAATTATGTGAACTTCACTGTGGCAGTTATTTTTAGGTGCAGACAGTGCACCTGGATTAAATGAATGCATAAATTTAAAATGCTTTTTAGTTAATAGATAATATTGTTTAAACAAGTTTTTACTACAACTGTTTTATTTAAAGAATGTGTATTTTATACAGATTGACACACCTAATGTTTATTTAATTAATTGTTAATTGTTTGAAGTAATTTCCTGTTTGACAACAGATTAGGATAAAAAAGGAAGTTAGTGTAGGGTCATTTGTAAATGTTTTTTCTGAAGAAGTTCACAGAATTAAAAGTGGATGAAAGCGCTAATATACTGTTCCAGGGTGGTTTTTGGATTTGTATCCTAGGACTGGTTCTTTTTGTGTAATACTAAGATATCTTATTTATCTAAATGTAAAAGATTCTACATGTGGTGTTTACAAAGACAGCTGGACCTACTGCAAGGTGAGGTCCTCTTAGTGCTGTCCGGTGTGAACTCTTGCAAGCAGGGCTGGCATATTCCTCTGTTAAGGCCCACCTTGCTGCTGTTGCAGCTTGTCTGCCTCTTGAGCCTCCTCTTGCATCCTGTCTTCCTGCAAAGTTATTTCTCAAGGAAGTACTGCATCTCAGGCCCCCCAGGACCCTGTTCCACCTCCATGGAACCTGAACTACGTTTTAGAGAAGCTCACAGTGGCTACCTTTGAACAAGCATCCAAAGCATCCCTGAAACGCTGTACCTGGAAGACTGTACTCCTAGTGGCCCTGACATCAGCCAGAAGAGTGTCAGAGCTCTAGACCCTCTTGGTAACTTTCTCCTCTTCCACAAGGCTAGAGTGACCCTGAGGACCAATTCCTCCTTCATGCCCAAGGTGGTAAATAAGCTGTCCTTAAACTAAAGTATTCGTCTGCCCACCTTTTTCCCACATCCCCTGAATGCCAGTGAGAGAGTCTTGCATTCCCTTGATGTTCACAGACAGCTTAGATCTTACCTTGACAAGACCAAGTCCATTAGGAAATCAGAGCAATTATTTGTCTCCTTTCACCCCAGGGCTTTAGGAAAAGTGGTGATAAAACGGACAGTTTCTGCCTGGATTTCCAGGGCTGTATCCTGTTGCTACACTTACTGTGGAAAACATCTAAATTCAAAAGTTAAGGCCCTCTCCACTAGAGCATGGCTTCATCTGGAGCCGCTTTTAAAGGACTGAATACTGCTTCCATCTTGGAGGCAGCTACATAGACATCTGTCCATATCTTCACTAAGCACTACAGACAGGATCTAGAATGGGATTTGCTAGGCCAATCCTGCATGGTTTCATAGAAAACAGTTACATACCCCCCTCTTCTTCCCTTTGAGCTTTGGCACTCACCCAAGGGTTTGGAGTACTGCAGCATGAGAATAGAAGGACATAGAATAGTTGTGTATAGTCTTACCATAACCATAGATGTCCTTCTCTTCCATGGTGCAATATTTCTTCCCTCCCTCCTTACCCCCCTTTTCAATTAAAACTATTCTTTCTTGGATGACACAGGACTTGTACAACTATCCTGAGACTGGAGTCCGACTGGGGCGTTCAGTACTGAGGAAAGGTACATGCAGACATCAGTTTTATGGTCCATGCTCCCTCGGCCAACGTCAGGCATCCCATGTACCTAGCAGTGACTAGAAGCTTTTGTGTACTGGCTGGACGTTCGGATAGCTAGTAGAGGATAACCCAGGGGTTTGGAATACTGCAACATGGAAGAGAAAAACATCTATGGTTATGGTAATATTTTACACAACTGTTCTTTATGGATGTTGAGGGGGAACCATGTATCCAAGGGACCAAGGAGTGTTTCGCAGATTCTTGTCAAAGAGGAGATTTCTACTATGTTGATTGAGTGCAGGCAGATGTCCGAACCTCCTAAGATCTTGGTGCTGAGGTCCCCTTGAAAAAGAAGCAGAAAACAAAACATATTTCCCCCTGCTCCTAATGATCCTCAATGTGAGTGGCAAGATTTCACTCAGGGGTTGATGTCCTTCAAGGATGCATCTGCAGTCCTTACAAATGGGTTGTCCTGTCGTCAGGCAGCCCTTCGGTCGGCCGGATTCCAAAGTCTGGGTCTGGCCTCGGCTGGTGTCGCACTTCACCCGACGTCATAGCTGCAGTTATTCGGGTATAAAGGCATCAGCCGACGCCATTTTCCTCTGTTTCTTGCCGCGTGGCGCCCGAAGCAGAAACTGTTCGCAAGTGCCAGTCGGTCAGAACCAGAGATTACAACTACCGAAGACTTCTAAAAAGCTAAGTACCCCGTTGGGGACTCTTTCTTGCCTCAGCCGATGTCAGAAAAAGTGAATAACTGTTTAACTTATGGAAACAAATACCTCATAAAGATTTCCACTCTTACTGCTTACCTTGTCTAGGCCCAGACCACGACGTAGCAGCTTGTCTAGCCTGTGCTTCTTTTAACCGACGGACGCTTAGACGTCGGTCGGAATTTGCTGAGGAGTTTTTCGGCTCCTATTTTGCTTACATTATGCCGTCGGATCCTCCAACTACGCAAATATCTAAAAAGTGCAAGTAAAAGGACCGACACTCGCGGTCCGCGGTTTCGGCCGTAACCGCGGTTAAGCCAACCGCGAGAGTGTCTGTTTCGGCTGAAACCGAGCAAGTGGTTCTTCCTTCAGCCGAAAACTTACCTGCTACCGAGGACTCTTCCAACCTGGTGGAATCGGCTTCTGAAATCACTCCTACTCTTACAGTTTCTCAGGAATTATCTGACACTATCCCCTTGGATATTTCTACCCCTGCACGTGGAGCTGCTAGGCCTCCTGCATCCATGTCCATTAAGGCCTTTGCCAGGGCCAAAGCAGCTAAAACTACTAAATCTGTGCCTGCTAAGATCCCCTCTCACAGGCCTAGCTCTAGTTCACAAATGCTTAGTTTAGCAGAGGACCTCATTTCTTTACTCCGGGGATCCTAGCCTCACCCAGACAGGGCCTCTCACCCACCTCCAGAGAAGAGGCCTAGAGCAGAGCCCCCTGAGCCTGTTTCAACAGATGATTCCTCTGATGATTCAGATAACACAAACCCTCCAGAGGCTCCTTTCTCCCCTTATGAAGACTCTGATGCTGAAGAGTCCATTCCTTCTGCCTCTCCGCCTGAGGAATTTTCCTTTGGGGAAACCTTGCATGCTATGAGGGAACAATTTCAGTGGCAGGGCCAGGATTTTTCAGACTCCAGAAAAAGGCTTAGAACCTTTCTGCATTTACCACAACATAGGCCTTTAGCCATACCTCCAGTTCTTTCTGTTGTAGATGCATTTAATGATGCTTGTACTGCTCCTGATTCTCTACCTCCAGCCCCTGCTAAGCCCGATAGGTACTACAGGGTCCCGGACACGCATTACCATTTGTATAAGGCTCCCTTTGCAGATCCCGAGACTATCTCCCAGGGTCCTAAGGCTGTAGCAGCTACCTCTGCCAAAACCCTCCCTCTGAAAGGGAATCCAGGTCCTTAGAGAGATGGGGTAAAAAAGTTTACACTTCTGCTACTCTTTCAGCTAGGGCCTTGAACTGTCAATTCCACATGATCCAGTATCAAGAATGTATGCTAGACCAGTTAACCAAAAAACTGTCCTCGGATGAACCATTAGACAAAAAATCTGTTCAGGAAATGGTACATAACATTCAGCAAGTCAGTAACCATTCCTTAAAATGCGGCTATGATGCACTGGAGGCTTCCTTTAGATCAGCCATGACTGGCACAGTTATCAGAAGGCATGCGTGGTTAAAAGAGCAGGCCTTACCAGACCATGTCAAATCAAAACTACTAGATGCTCCCATGGACAAGATCAATTTGTTTGGCTCTCCTGCACAACAGGTGCTGAAGAAGATGGAAGAGAAGGCAAAATCTGTCCAAACAGTGAAAGATTTCTTACAGGTCCAACCTCCAAGGTTTAGCAGGAATTGGCCCTCCAAGAATTGTTCCTTTCCAGACTCCTCCAGAGCTCAGAGAGGCAGGAATAGGCGTTCAAGAGGCAGAAGCCAATCCAGGGGTGCCTACAGGGGACGCCAGTGGCAGGGTAACAATCAGCGAGGTGCAGCCACAGACACAGCCACCACCACTACTACAGGACAATCACAGTGACTTGGCTCTAGCACCGCCTGCCAGGGAACAACTAGAAGCACCCTTGGGCGGAAAGCTAGCTTTATTTTCAGTAAACTGGCATTACATCACAAGAGACAAGTGGATTTTGCAGACAATAGACCAATGTTACAGGTTTCACTTCCATAGTCTACCAGGGAAGAGAGGAATGCCAAACCTACCTCCAAATCAAAAGGCAGAAGCTCTAAAACAAGTAACTCAATTATTAAGGATGAGAGCTGTGGAAAAGGTACCATCTATGGAGCAAGGACAGGGATTTTACTCCAGGCTCTTCCTGGTACCAAGAAAAGAAAGCAAATGGAGACCTATTCTCGACCTGTCCGCTTTAAACACATTCCTCATTGTTCCAAAATTCAAAATGCTGACCCTACAGCAGCTTCTTCCCATGCTGGGCAAGGAGTCTTGGCTGGTAACTCTAGATCTCAAGGAGGCATACCTGCACGTCCCCATACGACCAAATTGCAGAAGATACCTCAGATTTCTTGCAGGATCAGAGCATTATCAATTCTCAGCATTGCCCTTTGGCTTATCTACTGCGCCCAGAGTGTTCACGAAATGCCTGGCATCAGTAATTGCTCATTGCAGGCTTCAGGGAATCCAAATCTACCCTTACCTGGACGACTGCCTGATACAAGCGGACAACAAAAACAAGCTAGCAGAAGAATTGAAAAGGGTCATTTACCTACTACAAGCTCTGGGATATACACAGTCAATATAAAAAAGTCAAGACTGATACCATCCCAAAGGATAACCTTTTTGGGTGCAGAGCTGGACACAACGAAACAAATGGCATTCCTAACAGTAGAAAAACAGGAGCAACTCCCTCTCTACTTCTTGGCATTAACAAAGCAGAATCATCTAACAGCAAGAAAAGTTCTGCAAGCCTTGGGTTTCATGGCATCCTGCATAATATTGGTTCCACATGCCAGACTGCATATGCGAAAGTTACAGTGGTACCTAAGGAATTTATGGTCTCAGCACAAGCACAGCCTAGAAACCCAAATTCCAATAATTCCATGCCTGAAACAAGAATTCCAATGGTGGGCTCAGGCCTGTCAATCAAACAAAGGATTGCCTTTCCACAACACTCAACCAAGCCAAACCATCACAACGGACGCCTCAGACCTCGGTTGGGGGGCCCACATGCTGGACAAGTGCATTCAAGGTTTATGGACTCAAGACCAGCTGCACCTACACATAAATCAAAAGGAAACGCTGGCAGTAAAACTGGCAATTCAGGCATTCAGACCATTTCTTCGACAAGGTCAACTGTTGATAAGGACAGACAACACCACAGTTATGTGGTACATCAACAAACAGGGAGGCACACATTTGTACCCTCTATGCCGGATGGCAATGGACCTCTGGAATGTGGCCCTGAGCTACAACATTCAGTTACAAGCAATTTTTGTACCAGGAAAAGAAAACATTCTAGCAGACATACTAAGCAGAACTACCACGGATGCCCACGAATGGATGCTGCATCCGGACATCTTCAAAACCATTACAAGAAAATGGGGGCTCCCACAAATAGACTTATTTGCATCCCCACGCAATCACCAACTAAAGAAATTCTGCATAAGGACGTTCCACCCACTTGCTTGGAAGGTGGACTCCCTATCTTTCAACTGGAAAAACCTGACAGCATATGCATTCCCACCACTTCCTTTGATGCACAAGGTACTATTGAAGATCAAAGAGGACCGTCCAAGGATCATTCTGATAGCTCCAGACTGGCCAAGACAACATTGGTACCCATTACTGAGGAGCATGTCTCGGGAACAAATATGGCCTCTACCCCTTGTTCCCTTGCTGTTAACACAGAACAACTACAACACCCTGCATCCAAACCTGAAAACACTGCAGCTGACTGCCTGGAACATTGCATAAGAACAATTAACCCAAATTTATCCCAAAGGGTTAAAGACATTATCTTGGAGGCTCGCAGAGTCTCAACAAGAAAAAATTATTCAGCAAAATGGAAAAGATATTTCATTTGGAGGACTGCAAAAGGAGAAAATGTGTCACTGGTAAACATAGCCAACATCCTGGAATACTTGGCAGAGCTCTTCCACAAAGGCCTGTCCTATTCTTCCATCAAGATTCATGCATCAGCTATTTCAGCAGAATACGATTTGGATCCTCCAATCTTTTCACATCCTCTGCTCAGGCAGTTTCTGAGAGGAATTAAAAATGTAAAACCACCTATGAAGCCACCATTGCCAGCATGGGACTTGAACTTTGTGCTAGAAAAATTGACACTTCCTCCTTTCGAACCAGCAGCAACAGCAGAATTACAATACTTATCATGGAAAACTGCTTTCCTGTTGGCAATCACTTCAGCAAGAAGGGTATCTGAGCTACAGGCACTAATGGCAGTACAGCCCTTCCTGATCTTCCATCAAGATAGAGTATCCATGAGAACTAATCCTACTTTTATGCCTAAGGTGGTCTCCAGAATATCTTTGAATCAGGCTATCCACCTACCTACATTCTTCCCCAACCCACAGAACAGGTGAGAAAGACTGTTGCATACCTTGGATGTGCATAGACAATTACGCTACTACCTGGACAGGACCAAGGGCAATAGGAAAACTGACCAGCTACTGGTAGCATATGCAACAGGAATGGAAGGGAAAGCAATTTCAAAACAGACAATCACTAAGTGGATAGGAAATTGCATTAGATTTTGTTACTCCTACCATGGAAAGAAAACTCCAGAAAACATCAGGCCTCACTCTACAAGGGCTACAGCCACTACCACAGCTTTTCTACGAGGAGTGGCTACCAAAGACATTTTAGAGGCTGCTACTTGGAGCTCCGTGCATACATTTGCCAAGCATTATAATTTACCTTTATACTCCAGATCCCGAGCAGGTTTTGCCACTGCTGTTTTGCAAGGGATCTTAACTACACCATCATTTTATTTCTCCTCCTCCCCCAGTTTGGCTATGGTATTCTACCCATTTGTAAGGACTGCAGATGCATCCTTGAAGGACATAGTACAGTTTTGTACCTACCATAAATGTAGATGTCCGATAGGAATGCATCTGCAGTCAGGATTACCCACCCTCCTTCCCCTCTGTGGTACTCCTAGGGTATTTGCCCATCTTGTAGCTAGCTGGGGGAATCTATTATGGTGTATTTGTTT
Source organism: Protopterus annectens (assembly GCF_019279795.1). Classification (NCBI taxonomy): domain Eukaryota; kingdom Metazoa; phylum Chordata; order Ceratodontiformes; family Protopteridae; genus Protopterus; species Protopterus annectens. The sequence continues at coordinate 818,287,806 of NC_056733.1, forward strand.
GTATATATGTACATACATGCTTATTTTTTGTTTGCTTTCTACTATTTGGAATCATTTGCATTTATCCAAATGTAGCCTTCCTAGAGGGCACCTGGCATCTGGGGCAAGAAACACTGAGGAAAATGGCGTCGGCTGATGCCTTTATACCCGAATAACTGCAGCTATGACGTCGGGTGAAGTGCGACACCAGCCGAGGCCAGACCCAGACTTTGGAATCCGGCCGACCGAAGGGCTGCCTGACGACAGGACAACCCATTTGTAAGGACTGCAGATGCATTCCTATCGGACATCTACATTTATGGTAGGTACAAAACTGTACTTTTAATGCACTCATGGCTTTGAAACCGCCCACAGGGAGTTTTCTGTTCCTGACTCCCCTTCCCTCAGGTCTTGGTCTTCTACACCTCTTAAGAGGCCTAGTGAGCAAGACTCTGACAGAGTCCATGGTTTTGAGGAGAAAGGACTCCATTAGTCAAGATTCTCCCTTGGAAGAACTTTCTTTTGAGGGTACTATTTCCTGTATGATGAAATTTTCAAATGGGATTGTACCCAACTTTCTGATGTCCAGAAGAGAGATTTTGAACTCCTCCAGATGGAGGCTCCTAAACCTTCTGCTGTCCCTCTTGTCCTTGCCTTGTTGGACACCTTTTTCATCAGCTTCTCAGGCTCCTGACTCTTGGTCCCAGCTTCTAGAAAAACTGATGGGTTTCATAAGGTGCCTGATGATTGTAAGTTTCTTTACAAATAAATTCTGCTGATCCGTCTATTTCTGTTTCTTCGGACAAACCTTCCAAACTGTTGGCCTTCCACTTAAGTTACTTCCTTCTGACAAGTACAGTAGAGCCATGGAAAGGTTATGCAAAAAGGTGTACACTGCTGCTACCATGGCCTTTCTGACAGTTAACTACCAGACCCATATGATCAAGTATGTTTTAGCTCTTCTTTCCCAGGCCTTTCATGGCCCTTGAGCGGAAGACTTTGGCCCTCTTTGTAGAGTTACTCTTCTTAAGTAGCCTGTCATTCTGTTAAATGTAGATGTTCATTGTGTTACCCTGCTGCAGTCATCACACTTGGGTTATCCTTTCGTCAGGCGGTCCCGCAGTCGGCCGGAATTCCAAAGTCTTGGTCCGGCGTCAGTTGCTGTCGCCTCTTCCCTGACGTCAGTGCGCCAGGGGTATATATAATGCAACCGACGCCATTTTCCCCAGTCTTTCTTGCCGCGCAGTGCCCGAAGCAGAAGCAGTTCGCAAGTGCCGGTCGGCTGACTCCTGAGATTTTCTAATTCGAATTTCAGACCGAAGTCTTCTATAAAGCGAAGTACCCCGTTGGGGAAACTTTTCTTGCCTCAGACCGATGTCAGAAAAAGTTAACAATTGTATTTCTTGTGGGAAGCAAATACCTCATAAGGATTTTCATTCTTATTGCATACCTTGCCTAGGCCCAGACCACGACGTCACTTCTTGTCTGTTTTGTGCTAGGTGTAATAAGCGCACTATTAGCGGTAGGAAATTTAACTACAACATGCTGTCGGAGCAACCGACTACCGGCGTGCACAAAAAACGCAGGGATAAGGACAGGCAGCCCAGGCCTAAGCCAGATTCCGAGGCCTCGGCTGATCCGGTCTCCGGTCCTCAGTGAGACTCCGACACAGCCCCTGACTACCGCAGATCTGGAACCCGAGACCGCTACGGACATTTTGATGGAATGTACCAGGCCAACGCAGCCTTTTACTTCAGGCCCTTCCGACGACTTTGCTTCAAAAGACCTCGATGCTACAAAAACGCCATCGGTTTCTGAAGGCGTTTTCAGACCGACTCTCACCATTAAACCGTTTTCTAAGTCGAAGACTCCTTCTAAAACTAAAAGGACTGCACTTCAGTCTCTTGCTCAAGGCCCTATGCCCAAGAAACAGATGCTCAAAATGGCTGAAGATTTGATTTCTTTAATCAGGGGTTCACAGCCCCCTCCTGACAAAAGGCCTAGACAAGAGGAAGGTTTTGCTTCCTCTGAGCAAGTGTCCATTTCTTCAGACTCCTCTGAGGACCAAGACTGTTCCTTCTCTCCTTATGAAGATTCTGATGCTGAGGACTCTATTCCCTCAGCTTCTCCTCCTGAAGACTACTCCTTTGGGGAAACTTTACACACTATGAGGGAACATTTTCACTGGGAAGGTCAAGACTATTCTGATTCAAAGAAAAGACTCAGAGAGTTTCTTTTACTCCCCCAACACAGACCACTTGCCATCCCACCAGTTTTGGACATTGTGGATGATGTCTATTTAGAATCCAGTTTCAACCCAGACTCTCTACCTCCTGCTCCCGGCTAAGCCTGACAGATACTACAGAGTGCCTGATTCCCACAAATTTCTTTACAAAAGCCCAGTAGCTGACCCAGAGACGATCTCCCAGGGTCCCAAGGGGACTAAGGCTTCTATGGCTAATAACCCAGTACCTTCTGAGAGGGATTCCAGAGCACTAGACAGGTGGGGGGAAAAGGTTTACACCTCAGCCACACTAGCTATGAGGGCACTGAATTGTCAATTTCATATGCTTACGTATCAGCAATTTCTAATCTCTCAGTTAAAACAAAGAATAACCACTCTCCCTCAACAATCTGAATTGAAAGTACAGGATCTGTTGCACGCCACTGAGCAGGTGGGCAAACATACCTTACAATGTGGGTTTGATTCTTTGGAGGCCTCCTGCAGAGCAGCTGTCACTGGGTCTGTTATACGTAGGCATGCTTGGTTAAAGGAACAAACTCTGCCTGATCATGTTAAAGCAAAACTACTAGATGCTCCCTTACAGCAGGATGTTCTTTTTGGAGTTAAAGCAGAAGAAGTTTTAAAGAAAATGGAAGATAAGGCAAAATATATGCAGACAGTCAAAGATTTCCTACAAGTACAACCCCCTCGCTTCAGCAGAAACTGGCCAACAAAAAATTGGTCCTTTCCAGCCACTGAGGTAAATACAGATGCCCAAGGGGCAGAGGACAACCACAAGCCCAGTATAAACCTTGCCAATGGGGCACTACAACACAGAAGGGAGGAGAAGACAGGTCTCAATCCACCAGAAGGCAAACTCAATGACTTGCACCACATCTGGCCAAGCAATACTCTCTTGGCAGCCCCCTTGGGGGGAAAACTCGCACGTTTTGCAGACAACTGGCAGATAGTCACAAAGGACAAATGGGTCCTAGACATAATTTTACAAGGATACAGATTCCACTTTCACACCTTGCCAATGAAAAGAGGAATGCCAAACCTGCCACAAAATCAATGGGCAGAGGCACAAAAACAAATTACAGCTCTCATGGACATGAGAGCCATTCAACTGGTACCTACACGAGAGCAAGGCCAAGGATTTTATTCAAGACTCTTTCTAGTGCCCAGAAAGGACAATGCCTGGAGACCAATTCTGGACCTTTCAATTCTAAACACTTACTTACAAGTACCCAAATTCAAGATGCTGACACTACAGCAGCTACTTCCCATGTTGGGGAAGGAAGCATGGCTAGTAACGTTGGACCTCAAGGAGGCATACCTGCATGTCCCCTATCAGACAAAGTTGCAGAAGATGCCTCCGTTTCATTGCAGGTTCAACCCATTACCAATTCACTGCACTGCCCTTTGGCTTATCTACTGCGCCCAGTTTTTTTACAAAATGCCTGGCACCAGTAATTGCATACTGCAGACAAAGAGGAATTCAAATATATCCATACCTGGACGACTGCCTCATCCAAGCAGAAAGCAAAGACATTCTCTTGTATCATCTGGCCTTTGTAAAGCATCTACTAAACTGCCTGGGGTACACAGTAAACGAAAAGAAGTCAAAACTAGTACCCTCACAAAAAAATGACATTCCTGGGTGCCAGCTTGAATACAACAGCCCAGAAGGCTTATCTTACGCCAGACAAGCAACTACAACTCAGGACAATGGCAACAAAGACCCAATTAACTGCAAGAAAAATTCTGCAGGCTTTGGGCTTCATGGCATCTTGCATACTAATAATACCATTTGCAAAGCTGCATAGGAGGAAATTACAGTGGTACCTAAAAAGCGTATGGTCTCAACACAGCCACAACTTGGACACAATGATAGCTCTCATTCCTTGCCTACAACAGGAATTCCTATGGTGGTCACAGGCATGTCACCTCAACAAGGGTCAGCCTTTCACCTTGCCCCCCAGTCAGGCAGACTATCACAACAGATGCTTCAGACTACGCCTGGGGGGCACACATGGCAGGACAATGCATTCAAGGCCTATGGACTGCAGATCAAAGAAATCTGCACATAAATCAAAAAGAGATGCTAGCTGTACAGAAAGCTCTGACAGCCTTCAAGGATCTATTACATCCAGGACAACTTGCAATAAAGACGGACAACACCACAGTAATGTGATACATGAACAAACAAGGGGGTACACATTCCTCCCCCTCTATGCAGGCAAGCAGTGATCTTATGGAACACAGCTCTGGCCTACCAAGTCCAGTTACAAGCTCAATTCCTGCCAGGACAGAAACATCAAAGATCCCCACGAGTGGAAACTAGATCCACAAATATTTGCGATGATAACTCAAAAATGGGGCCTTCCAAACATAGACCTGTTTGCCAGTCCTCAAAATTACCAACTGACAAAATTTTGTACAAGGACCTTCCACCATCAAGCTTGGAAAGTGGACTCTCTCTTTCAGTTGGAAAAACCTGACAGCATATGCCTTCCCTCCATTACCTCTCCTCACAAAGGTTCTTTTGAAGGTCACAAAGGAGAGACCACGACTGATTCTCATAGCCCCAGACTGGCCACGCCAGCACTGGTACCCGCTATTGAAAAATATGGCCCACAGCCCACCATGGATATTGCCTCAAATACCCCATTTGCTCACACAACAAAACAAACAGATTCTTCACAGCCAGCTCAAAACTTTAAATCTGGCTGCTTGGCAAATCAACTAAACATCCAACCAGCTCCTCTTTCACAAGCAGTTCTGGATGTTATTCTGGAAGCCAGGAGGCCAAGCACCAAGAAGGCTTAATCGGACAAATGGAAAAGGTTTTGTGCCTGGAACCAAGCTAAAGGCCAAGACACAATTCAGCCTCACGTGCCTCACATTCTACAGTATTTAGCTGAGATGTTGCACAAAGGACTTTCCTTTTCCTCAATTAAAATCCATGCTTCAGCTATTTCAGCTCACTACAACACGGATCCACCTTTATTTTCACATCCTCTTCTAAGGCAGTTCCTCAGAGGGGCAAAAAACATTAGACCACCCAGGAGAGCTCCTACACCAACATGGGACCTCAACTTTGTTCTGGAAAAACTAACACTACCTCACTTTGAACCAGCTTTCTCTGCAGATCTTCAGTTCCTATCATGGAAGACTGCCCTGCTCCTAGCATTAACTTCAGCTAGGAGAGTCTCAGAGCTACAGGCACTAATGGCAGTGGAACCTTTCCTCATTTTTATCAAGACAGAGTTTCTCTACGAACTAATCCTTCCTTTATGCCTAAGGTGGTTTCCAGTGTAGCTTTAAATCAAACCATCCACTTACCCACCTTCTTCCCCAATCCACAGAACAAAGGTGAGAGACTCCTGCGTTCTTTGGACATTCACAGGCAGCTTCGTTACTACTTGGACAAAACTAAGGTTTTCAGAAAAACTGAGCAGCTCTTTGTATCCTATGCTACAGCGTCTCAAGGGAAGGCTATATCTAACCATTTCCAAATGGATAGGTCATTGCATACGTTTCTGCTATACCCATCATGGGAAACCAGTTCCTGCTACCATTAGATCCCACTCTACCAGGGCAACAGCTACCTCTACAGCCTTTTTCAGGGGGGTTCCAACCAAGGAAATTTTAGAAGCTGCAACTTGGAGTTCAGTACACACTTTTACCAAACACTATCACTTACCTCTTTACTCTAAGTCCAGGGCGGGCTTCGCCACTGCAGTTCTGCAGGGCCTTATTGCCTCCGCTAACCCTCTATGATACCTCCCCCCTACCTTAGCTTTGGGATTCTACCCAAGTGTGATGATTGCAGCAGGGTAACACGATGAACCTAGTACAGTTTTGTACCTACCATAAACTTAGATGTTCGAGTGTTCACCCTGCTGCAGACCAGGTTACCCTCCCTCCATCCCCTCTGATCTACTGGAAAAATCTCTTCTATGCCTTACTGATGTATTTGCTTATAGCTGAAGGGATTTTGTGTTTGTGCAGTGTTCACTCCATTTTGGTACTAATTCTGACCACCTTTTTGGGGGCACCTGACATCTGGGGCAAGAAAAACTGAAGAAAATGGTGTCTGTTGCATTATATATACCCCTGGCGCACTGAAAACCGGAGAACCGGTGACCGTCCCAGCCGAGGCCTCTGAGTCTGGCTTGGATCTAGGCTGCCTGTCTTTATCTTTGCGTTTTTTGTGCACGCCGGTAGTCGGTTGCTCAGACGGCATAGTGTAATTAAATTTCCTACCGAAGTAGTGTCGTGCGAAATCAAAGCGCCGCTTTATAGTTCGCTTATTGAACCTAGCACAAAACCGACAACCAGTGACGTTGTGGTCTGGGCCTAGGCAAGGTATACAATAAGAATGAAAGTCCTTATGAGGTATTTGCTTCCCACAAGAAATGCAATTGTTAACTTTTTCTGACATCGGACTGAGGCAAGAAAAGGTTCCCCAACGGGGTACTTCGCTTTGAAGACTTCGGACTGAAACTCTATTCGAAAATCTCAGGTGTCGGCCGACCGGCACTTGCGAACTGCTTCTGCTTCGGGCACCGCGCGGCAAGAAAGACTGAAAAAAATGGCGTCAGATGCCTCTTATATACCCCTGGAGCTCTGATGTCAGGGAAGAAGCGACAGCAACCGACGCCGGACCAAGACTTTGGAATTCCGGCCGACTGCGGGATCGCCTGACGACAGGATAACCCAAGTGTGATGACTGCAGCAGGGTGAACACTCGAACATCTACATTTATGGTAGGTACAAAACTGTACTTTATGATGCATCTGATGTTTCTTCTTTAGTTGCTGCATTTGGTTTTGAGTTAAGATGACGTTGGCTTCACCTCCAACCTTTACCTGATGATGTTAAGACTACATTGACGGATGTTCCTCTTAACAACAAAAATCTCTCTGGTTCTGCTGCTGCTGAGCTTTTTAAGTCTTTGTAGGTGAAGGGTAAAGCCTTGCAAGAATTGAAACATTTTTGTTTCCACTGTTCCCAAATTTCAAAGGAATTATCCTACCAAGCCCACCTTTGTACATAAACAGTCTCTCCCTCCTCCTAAAGATAAAAAGGGTTCCTTCTGCTAGGTCTACTGAGACTGTTACAGCTCAGAAGCCTCCTTTTCCAGACAAACCAGATTCTATCTTTTTCCCACCCTCCTAAGTCAAGTTCCTTTATCTCTGTATTTCCCTCTCTCTTCACAAATAGTTAAGGATCACTCAAAATTCTTGGATTCAGTCATTCATCAGAGGTATTGCATTGTATGGTTCATAGGTGTGTACAAGGCTAACTGCCCTTGAGGCTGTATAAGCCTAGCTCAAGAAGATTCCCTGGCATCTTGCTGCCCAAAGTTAGTTCCCCTGTCAAGCAAGGCCACTGAAGTGATCTCCGGGGTGAACTTCCTATTGCCCACCCACTCATCAAGATTTCTCTTAGAAGGCCAGTGAAGTGCTCTGCTTGACATGAATGAGAAGTTTGTTCTAGAGTATGGGCAGCCTCTGGGTTAGGAACCTGTCCCTCCAGCATGTTCTGTTTATTGCGGTAATGAGGTTAAGGTCCCTGGAGCGTGTGGCACAGAAGGATTGGGATTTCTTTAGGTGTAGCATATCTAGCAGCTGTGGGTCAGACATGGCTTTGTAGGTCAAGCAGGGATCGCCTCTAAGTAGGCGATAAGAGTATAGCTGGAGTTTTTTTGAGTCCGTATAGGGCATGTGTCAAAGGCCTAGGATCCTCTGTGAGGTATTTTTGTGGCCTTTCCAGTTGTAGGTGTTTAGTGATGTACATACCAAATAGGGCATTGTATTCTATAATAGGTCTAATGAGGGACGAGTAGAGAGGGATTATGACCTCTTTCTTCCTGGATGAGAAACCTTTTGAAATGAGATGTGCCACATAGAAGGACTTTCTGACTACAGTGGCAATGTGGTTATCAAAGGAGTGGTTGCTGTCACCCTGTGTCCCCAGGTCTCTTATCACACCTTCGGTGTTTAGTGGACTACCGCCTATGTGGTAGTTGATGGGCACCAAATTTTTCCAAAGGGAATGACAGTGCACCTTTTGGCATTGAGCTTAAGGCCATGGTTCTGGCAACAGTCATTGGTGTCAGTGAGGCCTTTTTGTAGAATGTCTACATTAGTTGGAGAATCAGTAATGGCTCCCAGTTTGCAGTCATCTGCGAATTTGGTCAATTAGAGTTCCTTTGTGTTGGCTTGAACTTCAGAGAAGTAGATGCCAAACAGGAGAAGGACCTCGGACCGATCCCTGTGAGACACCACTTGTAACTGGTCAGATTTGGAGTCCGCTGCTTTCACAGTGTGGGTTCTATCAGTGTGCCAGTTGGCAACCTGTCTTATTACATAGCGGTTTATACGTAGTTTAGTGAGTCTATCTATGATTCCTGAGTTGAGGGATGGTTTTGAAGGCCTTGGCAAGATCTAGGTAGGCTGTGTGAACTACCTTGCCTTCCTCTTTTGGGTATTCCTCAACCTCCTCAGGAAATCCCTTCCTTCTTTTTTGGGCATTCCTCAACCTCTTCAGGAATAGCTGCCCTTTTTTTCTAGATGTCCAGCAGAGCCTTTAGTTGAAAGGCATTATCCAAGCAGATGTTCATCGTGTTTCACTGTTGCAGTCATAACTGTAGGGTGCTCCTGCCGGCAGGCAGCCCGAGGTCGGCCAGAATCCCAAAGTCTGGGTCCGGCGTCGGCTGTACAAGCCAGTACCCTGACGTCAGTACGCTCTGGTACATAGCCCTCAGCCGGCGCCATCTTCTCCAGTCTTTCTTGCCGTGCGGTGGAAAGCAGCTCGCAAGTCGTTGGTTGGCGATTTTCGAACAGCGTTTTTGGTTGTTGTCGGTCCGAAGTTCTTACTTCTCTTCTCAAAGCTAAGTACCCCGTTGGGGAATCTTTTTCTTGTTCCTCCGATGTCAGAAAAAGTTAATAATTGTATTACGTGTGGGAAACAAATACCTCATAAAGATTTCCACTCTTACTGTCTACCTTGCTTAGGCCCTGACCACGACGTTTCTTGTTGTCTGTTCTGTCCCAGGTTTAATTCTCGTACTATCAAACGCAGGTACGACTGGGCTCTGAATTACTTTGGCAGGCGCTTCAATTATGGAATGTCGTCGGATGCTACCGGAATTCAAAAGAAGCGCAAAGACAAGGACAGGCTTCCGAGGTCCAAACAGGACTCGTTGCAGCTGGAGCCAGCGTCCGGTTCGGTTGTCGTCAGTGAGGCGCTTTTGCAGCCCCTGTCGTCCACCACTTCTGAACCGATGGCCGATACGGACTCCCATGGGGAGCCATCAAGGCCTTCTATTTTATCTGCTGCAGGACCTTCGGACGTCGCTCCCTCGGATGGGTCCGGAACCACTGTGCAGGTACCGGCTTCTGAGGGGGTATTCAGGCCTACTCACATCACTATTTCAAAGGCAAAGACAAAGACTCCTGTTAAGTCCAAAGCTCCTGCTCATGCTACTTCTGAATCTACTCCCTGGACACAGAAGCAATTGTTAAGGATGGCTGAAGATTTGCTTACTATGATTAGGGTTCTCACCCCCTGAGAAAAGGCCTCGACAGGATGTTCCTATGGATTCCTCTGACCAGGCTTCTATATCTTCTGTCTCTTCCTCTGATCAGGAATATTCTTTTCCTCCTTATGAGGATTCGGATGCTGAGGACTCCTTGCCCTCTGCCTCTCCGCCTGAAGATTTTTCTTTGGGGAAACCTTACATGAGATGAGGGAACATTTTCATTGGGAAGGTCAGGATTATTCTGCTTCCAAGAAGAGGCTTAGAGAATTTCTTCTTCTTCCTCAACATAGGCCTTTGGCTATCCCTCCTGTTCTTGACATTGTGGATGATGCTTTTTCCGAGGCTAATTTGAATCCTGACTCCATGCCTCCTGCTCCCTCTAAGCCTGATAGGTTTTATAGGGTTCCTGAGTCTCATTTGTTCTTGTTTAAGAATCCTTCTGCAGATCCTGAAACTATATCTCAGGGCTCTAAGGCTGCTAAAGTTGCTACTTCTAAGAATCCTATTCCTTCTGAGAAGGATTATCGTGCCTTAGACAGGTGGGGTAAAAAGGTATATACTTCTGCTACCCTCTCTGTTAGGGCTTTAAATTGCCAGTTTCATATGTTTAAGTATCAGCAATTTCTTGTCTGTTTTAAAGCAAAAGCTTGCCTCCCTTCCTGCATGTGCAGAAGATAAGGAACTACAGGATGTATTGCATGCAACTGAACAACTGAACAAACATAGCTTGCATTGTGGTTTTGATGCTTTGGATGCTTCTTCCAGGGCCGCAGCCTCTGGTACTGTTATCAGGAGACATGCTTGGCTTTGTGAGCAAAGTTTACCTGAACAGGTTAAGGCTAAATTATTAGATGCCCCTGTTCAGCATGATGTTCTTTTTGGATCTAAGGCTGAGGAGGTTATTAAAAAGATGGAAGAAAAGGCAAAATCTATGCAAACTGTGAAAGATTTCTTGCAAGTTCAGCCTCCTAGATTTTCCAGGAATTGGCCCTCCAAAAATTGGTCCTTTCCCACGTCTGACAGGCCTCAAAGGGGAAGATATAGAAGCTCCAGAGGTCGTGGCCAAGCTCAGACCTCCTACAGATCGAGACAATGGACTGCTTCTTCACCTAGAAGGGGAGAAGACAGATCCCAATCTCAAAGGAAGCAAACTCAATGACTCGGTTGGGCTACAGGACCTCTTTACCTGGATGCCCCTCTCTGAGGAAAACTTTCTCTTTTTTACAGAAATTGGACTCATATTACCCAGGACAAATGGGTATTGGACGTGATTTTAAAAGGCTACAAATTCCACTTTCATACCTTGCCAAGGGCTTTCGGTTGGCCAGATCTGCCAAAACATCAATGGTCAGAGGCCTTAAATCAAGTGGATGCTCTTCTGGCCATGAGAGCCATAGAGCCTGTTCCACTCTCAGAGATGGGAAAAGGTTTTTATTCAAGACTGTTTCTGGTTCCAAGAAAGCAAAGCTCATGGAGACCTATTCTGGACCTTTCTGTGTTAAACAGAAATTCCAAAATTCAAGATGCTTACTCTGCAGCAGCTGATTCCAATGCTCTCTCAGGACGCCTGGATGGTGACATTGGATCTAAAGGAAGCTTATTTACACATTCCCATCAGGCAGGAACGCAGGAAATTCCTCAGGTTCAAGGCAGGTTCGAGACACTTTCAATTCTCTGTACTGCCCTTTGGTTTATCTACTGCCCAGAGTCTTTACCAAGTGCCTGGCACCAGTAGTGGCTTATTGCAGACTCCAGGGGATTCAGATTTACCCCTATTTGGACGATTGCCTTATTCAGGCAGACAGCAAGGGTCTTTTACTTCAACATCTGGATTTTGTTCAACGTCTTCTCCTCCTACTGGGATTTTCAGTGAACACAAAAAAGTCACATTTGATCCCTTCTCAACAAATGGTATTTCTGGGAGCCCTCTTAAATACAGCCTTACAAAGGGCCTTCCTCACTACAGAAAAACAAATACAGCTGGCTTCAATTTTCAAGACTTTGGCAACTCTACCTCAGCTCACTGCAAGGAAATTCCTGCAGGCACTGGGCTACATGGCTTCCTGCATTCTGTTAATTCCAAATGCAAGGCTTCATATGAGAAAGCTTCAATGGTATCTGAAAAGTGTATGGTCGCAGCATTACCACGATCTGGACACTCTGATTCCTCTGATCCCCTGCCTCCAGAAAGAGTTCCTTTGGTGGTCCAGGGTGTGTGCGTTAAACGAAGGAAAGCCTTTCCGTCCTCCTCAACCTTCTCAAATCATAACCACGGACGCCTCGGATTATGCTTGGGGAGCACATTTTCTAGGCAATTGCCAGCAGGGAACCTGGACAAAGGATCATCTTCACTGGCACATCAATCTGAAGGAAATGTTGGCAGTTCAAAATGCTCTTCTAGCCTTCAAGAACCTTTTGCATCCAGGACCTCTTTTGATTTGCACAGACAACACCACAGTCATGTGGTACATAAACAAACAGGGGGGTTCTCATTCGTACCCCCTTTGCAGACTAACTATGGCTTTATGGGACACAGCTCTAAATCTGAATCTACATCTCCAGGCCCAATTCATACCAGGAGAACAGAATCTCTTAGCAGACAGCCTGAGCAGGAACATTTTAGATCCTCACGAATGGATGCTAGACACCAACTTATTCGACAAGATTACTATCCCATCTCAATCATCAGCTGCTTCTCTTTTGCACCAGGTCATTCCACAAAACAGCTTGGAAAGTGGATGCCCTGTCCTTCAGCTGGAGAAACCTTTCGGGATATGCCTTCCCTCCTCTTCCTCGGATTTTACTAAAGATAAAACAGAACAAGCCCAAGTTCCTCATCTTGATTGCTCCAAATTGGCCTCGACAGTTTTGGTATCCAACTTTAAAGCACCTGTTCTTGGAACCTCCTTGGATTCTCCCTCTGAACCCTTCTCTTCTGTCCCAGCATCAGGGTCAGTTGCTACATTCCAATCTCAAGACCCTTTGTCTGGCAGCTTGGCTCTTCAAAGGAATTTGATCTCTTCTGGTCTTCCCAAACAAGTTTTGGATGTTCTTTTGGAAGCTAGACGACCTAGCACTAGGAAATCCTATGCCTCTAAATGGAAGAGATTTTGCATTTGGATGCAGGACCGAGGCTTGGACCCTCTGGTACCTGTTCTCTCTTCTATTTTGCTTTACCTTTCGGATCTTTTGTCTAATGGACTTTCCTTTTCTTCCATTAAGATTCATGCTTCTGCTATTTCTGCTCATTTCAATACTGATCCCCTGTTTTTCTCATCCTTTGGTGAGACAATTCTTGAGAGGGGCTAAGAATTTAAGGCCTCCCAGAACCCCTCCTGTTCCTGCTTGGGATCTTAATTATGTTTTAGAAAAACTTACTTTGCCTCCTTTTGAGCCTGCTGCATCTTCAGATATTAAGTTTTATCTTGGAAGACAGTTCTTTTGTTAGCTTTGACTTCTGCCAGAAGGGTCTCAGAGTTGCAAGCTCTCATGGCTGTGGAACCATACCTTATTTTCCACCAGGACAGAGTATCCTTGAGGACCAATCCTACTTTCATGCCTAAGGTGATTTCGAAAGTGGCTTTGAATCAAACAATTCACCTTCCTACCTTCTTTCCTAATCCTCAGAATAAAGGGGAAAGGATTTTGCATTCCTTGGACGTGCACAGACAGTTACGATTTTATTTGGACAAGACTAAAGAGTTCAGAAAATCTAACCAATTGTTTGTTTCTTTTGCCTCCAGTTCTCTTGGAAAGGCTATTTCCAAACAAGCTATTTCCAAATGGATTTCTTCTGGAATAAGGTTTTGTTGCACTCATCATGGGAAACAATTTCCAGGTACTGTGAGAAGTCATTCTACTAGAGCAGCTGCTACTTCTACAGCTTTTCTCAGGGGAGTTCCTACCAAGGATATCTTGGAAGCTGCCACTTGGAGTTCTGTGCATACTTTTTCCAAGCACTACAATCTCCCTTTGTATTCTAAGACCAGGGCAGGCTTTGCCTCTGCTGTTTTGCAGGGTCTTCTTGCTGCCCCTTCTTCTATCTAAACCTCCCCCCTTTTTTCACTGCTTTGGGATTCCACCCTACAGTTATGACTGCAACAGTGAAACACGCTGAACATAGTACAGTTGTGTACACCTACCATAAATGTAGATGTTAGAGTGTCTTCACTGTTGCAGTCGGTGTTTCCCTCCCTCCTATCCCCTCTTTTTTGTGGTGTATTTGTGTTTCCTAGTGGGGTTCATTTATGATTTATTAGGGGCTTCTGACATCTAGGGCAAGAAAGGCTGGAGAAGATGGCGTCGGCTGAGGGCTATGTACCAGAGCGTACTGACGTCAGGGTACTGGCTTGTACAGCCAACGCCAAACCCAGACTTTGGGATTCTGGCCGACCTCGGGCTGCCTGCCGGCAGGAGCACCCTACAGTTATGACTGCAACAGTGAAGACACTCGAACATCTACATTTATGGTAGGTGTACACAACTGTACTTTTCTGCTTCTCAAAGGGGGAAGGGGTTTTATTCCAGAATGTGTCTAGTTCCCAAGAAAGAAGGCACCTTGAGGCCCATTTTGGATCTTTCTCAGCTCAACACAATTTTAAAGGCTCGCTCCTTAAAAATGCTATACCTTCAAACCCTATTTCCTCCTGTTCTACCGCAGGCTTTCCTGGTCTGTCTGGATCTCAGAGATGCTATCTCTATATTCCTGTTCATTGCCATTTAAAGAAATTTCTGCATTTCTTTTTCTTCCTTGCATTTTCTTTTCTCTGTTTTGCCTTTTGGCCTCTCTGCTGCCCTAAGGGTCTTCACGAAATGCCTTGTTCCTATGATTACTTTTTGTAAGATGAGGGGAATACGTATCTTTCCTTATCTGGATGACATGCTTATTCAGGATTCCTGTCCAGAGACCTTGCTTCACCATGTCCATTACACTATTTTCCTCTTGTAGTGTCTAGGATTTACAGTAAATTGCAAGCTCCAGAACATTCCTGTGCTGGCATCCCTGCCACCTAGCAAGCTTAAACTCTGATTGCCTTTTTTCAGTCCCTTTTTCCTGTGGTCAGTTACAGCCAAGGAGTTTCTAAGGGCTCTAGGGTACATGGCTTCCAACATTCCTATGTTTCCTCTAGTCAGGCTTCATATGAGAAAGCTACAGTGGTTTCTAACATCAGTCTGGCTTCAATGTTCTCATCCTTTGGTCTTTGCAATTTCTCCTCTTTCATGCCTCAGGATAGAACTTCAGTAGTGGATCCTTCAACTGCCTGTAAACCCAGGGCTTCTATTTCAGCTGCCAGTCCCCTCTCAGGAGCTCATCGTGTCTTTTTCTGTGGTTATTGGCCATTGGAATATCCTTGCTGGTTTTTGGTGGTCTTTTAGTCTGCAGTGGATATACGAGTGTTTTTAATACCACAGTGATGTTCATTGACAAACAAGGGAGGATGCAGTCTTACCTCTTGCGCAAATTAGCTCTTCAGATTTGGGTTCTGGCTGTCCAGTAAAAGATGACTCTTCAGGCTGTTTATAGTCTTTCAGAACAAAACATTGTGGCAGACTCTTGAGCAGTCTGTAACATAGACTCACAAATGGATGCTTCAGAGATGTGTTTCGAGACATTGGACACCAGTGGAATTTTCTTCAGGTAGCTCTTTCTACCTCCCCTCTGAACAGACAATTTCCTCTCTTTTGCACCAGAGTCCGTGTCCTCTGGCTTGGAAAGTAAACGCCCTCTCTCTTTCTTGAAAGGGGATGTTTGTTTACGCCTTCCCTCCCCTTCTCATACCGAGAGGTCCTGTTCAAGATTGTACAAGACTGTTCCAAAATTTTGTTGGCGATTCTGTTGTGATCCAGACTGCAATTGTTCCCTCTTTTTTGGCATTTAGCCAATGGCAATCACCACAAGTTATCCCACAGGATGGACCTACTCGCACAAGACAAAGGGTCTCTCATCCATCTTCGCTTATCCACTCTTCAACTGACCCTGTGGGTAATAGGGTTTTGATATCTTTTAGGCACCTTTTTTGAGGATGTGCTTCTGGTCCTGCAGAAGGCTAGAAAGCCCCCTTCCATTTGGACAAAGATTTCCTGGTAGTGATTTTCTGTTTGGTGTCTTGCCCGTAATGTAGATCCACTTTCTGTGGAAGTTCCTTTGGTTCTCTGTTTATTTGAATTGCTTCATGCTTGGTTGGCATACTCTGCAGTTAAAGCCCATCTTTCAGCTCTTTCTGCTTGTCTCCCTTTGAGAACTTCTTTGGCTTCTAGATTTGAGGTCAAACAATTCCTTAAAGGCGTCCTTCATATTAGGCCTCCCAGGAAACATATTCGTCCTTCCTGGGACCTCAATTTTGTTCTTTAAAAATCGAGTCAGGCTCCTTTTGAGCCTGCAGCTTCTGCTTCATTACAGCAGTGTTCTTGGAAGACTGTTCTTTTGGCCCTTACTTCTGCTAGAAAGGTATCTGAGCTTCAGGCCTTTTTGGCTGTCCCTCCTTTCTTAGTATTTCATAGGGCAGGGTGTCTCTTCATACTAATCCTTTTTTTACGCCCAAGGTGGTTGAGTTCTGTCAATCAGTCTATTCATTTGCCCACTTTTTTCCCTTCCCCGCAGTCTACTAGTGAGAAGGCTCTTCACAACTTGGATTTCCATAGACAACTCCGATATTATCTAGGTAAAACTAAAGCCTTTCATAAATCTGAGTAACTTTTTATGTCCTATTCCTATGTTGTAGTATTTTTGGTGTGGGATTTCCTGCCTTCAGGCGACTCGTATGTCAGCTCCTGTACAAAAGCTTCAACTTTGCTGTTGCAGCTGCGTGGGACGTCACACGTAGGGCCATAAACCAGGGACCCTATGTGTGACGTCTCCACGCACAATCCTCAGAACTTTTCAGTCGCAGACGACTTTGCATAGTACGATCGCTCTCCAGACGTTGGATTGACTATAGATAAGTAACCCTTTGGGTTTCTGCATTTCTAATATTTTACCAGTCTTTCGTATTGCTTAGGCTTGATTGTTGTAGCTTTCAGCTGATGTCGGGGAAAAAGGGAAAGTGCCAATGTGGGCGCCAAATTCCCCATAAGGATGCCCATGACAAATGCGTTTTCTGCTTAGGCCGGGAACACGACCATAACGCCTGCCCTATTTGTAAATCTTTTGTTCCTAAGACCTTACGTAGCCGCCTTGCAGCTTTAAATCTTTACTTAGAAAATCAGTGCCCCAGACAGCTAGCTCTCAGGATGGATCCTGCTTCGGAGGCCGCCCGAAAAGCTCCGCGTAAGAAGGCCAAGATGCCTAGGCCTTCATCGCCTGCCGCCTCGCACCTGGATGCCCCGCCAACTGCCGATGTAAGGGTTGAGCGCTCTGCGGATCCGTCGGCTCCATCGACCTCCCTTGCGGAGACCACTGCACAGCCGATGACCGTCACATCCATGGAGCTTTCTCAGACATGGACACCTGTCGATGTCAAGGGGGAACCAGATTTGGTGGTTCCTTCGACCAGGATCCAGACCTCTGATACAGCCGCTGCCAAACCCGGCTCTAGACAGACTCCTAAGGCCACTACGACCAAAATGAAGCAGAAAACAAAACACATTATTCCTGCTTCTGAAGCCCCTCCAGACTGGGAGACCTTCACCTCTTCACTTATGCAAGCTTTTATGGCCCTTAGGCCTTCTGCCTCACCCACAACTACATTGCCTCTGCTAAGCCCTAGGCCTCCCTCTGCTTCTTCTATCCCCATGGCTCCCCTCCTTGAGGAAGAAGAACATCAATCTACCTACTTTCTCGGATGAATCCATCTCTTATGCATCCCAGAGTGCTTCTCCCAAGGAATATTATTCTCCTTATGAGGATTCTGTGGAAGGGGATTAGATTCTCCACCTGAAGACATTACATTTGGTGAAACTATCACCAAAATGAAAGATGATTTCAAATGGGATACTTCCCAAGTGATAGAAACCCAAAAAATATACTTTGAACTCCTGCAAGTGGAGTCTCCCTCCCCTACAGCTGTGTACCCCCTGTTCTTCCAGCATACTTGGATGCCTTTACTGCAGCTTCTAAAACACCTGACTCACAGTCTCCTGCACGTAAGCAGCCAGACCGCTTCTACAAGGTGCAAGAGGAACAAAAATTCTTCATAAAGCCACCCTTGGCAGACCCAGCAGTGATTGCCACTGCTCCTTGATAAACAGTCTAGGTTGTTACCTTCTGCCTCCCTATTGCCCACGGATAAAGACAGCAAATCCATGGGTAGGATAGGCAAGAAGGTGTACACTTCCTCCACTTTGGCCTTCAGAGCCATTAACTGTCAAACACACATGACCAAGTATGCCCTGGACTTAGTATCCCAAGCTACCTCTATGCTGGCTTCAATCTCTGACAGTCCAATTAAGATGGATATCTCCTCCAAACTGTCCTTAGCCCTACAAGTGGCTAGACACTCCATAAGATGCAGCTACGATGCTGCAGAAACATCTGCTTGCTCTGCAACATCAGAATCTGTCCTTGGGAGATCTTCCTGGCTTAGACTACAGAATCTGCCAGAGGACTTCCAAGTCCAAAATCTTGGACGCTCCCCTGGATTACAACTTCCTCTTTGGAAAGCAATCTACAGACCTATTTAAGAATCTGCAAGAAAAAAGCAAAGAATTACAGGATATAAAACATTTCCTAGTATCCCCTATACCCAAAATTTGTAGGAACTACCCAGCTAAGACTACCTTTGTTAGGCGTAACCTGCATTCTGCTGCCTCCTCCTCCAGACCCTGAAGAGGAACTAGAAGACATTCCTCATCCAGGCCTACTGGCCCACCTCCTCAGCCTAGACAACCCTTTCGGGACAGGGGAGGTCCTAATAATGCGTGACTGCCTTACCCATCTGCCCCTCTCAGCTCGCCTTACCCACTGTCTCCCCTTCTTGCAAAAAATCACTACAGACCAGTTGGGTTTTAACCATTATTCAAAAAGGGTTCTTTCTGTCCTGGAAACCAATTCCCCCTGGAAGGGCATTCCATTTCCCCCCAAAAAAACAATGCCATCTTCTTCCACATATTCTGTCAGACGTGCAACAACAAGGCACAATAGAGCCAGTTCCCACAGGACAAGAAGGAAAGGAATTCAACTCCCATCTGTTCCTGGTCCCTCGAAAGGACAGTCCCTGGAGACCCATTTTGGCTCTCTCCTTCCTAAACCTTTACCTGCAGGTACCCACCTTCAAAATGCTCTCACTTCCACTCTCTTACCCCCTCAATACCTTCAAATGCTTTCATGGTCACCTTGGACCTAAAAGATGATTACCTGCACATTCCCGTCAGAACCTCACACAAATGTTTCCTGCATTTCTCTGGTCCATCCTCGCACTTCCAATTTATGGCCTTCCTCTTTGCTTTATCTACTGCCCCAAGAGTGTTTACAAAGTGCCTAGCTCTAGCCATTGCCTTCTGCAGCATCCAAGAAATCGGGATTTACCCACATCTGGATGACATCCTTATCCTAGCACAGTCCAAAGATTCCCTCTTAAGGCTTCTACACTTCACTATGTCCCTTCTACAAAGTCTAGGGTTCACCCCAAACCTCAAGAAGTCCTCCCTGAACCCAGACAAGGATAAGATATTCCTAGGTTGCAGAATCAATACAGAACGAATGAAAGCCTTTCTCCCACAGGACAAGGTTCTATCTCTAACCTCCCACTTCCAAGAAATCTTGTTCTCCCAGACAGTCACTGCAAGGCAATTCCTTCGACTCCTGGGATTAATGGCAGCAACTATTCCCAGGCTACCATTGGCCAGAATGCATATGCGAAAACTGCAATGCTACCTCAAAAATATCTGGTCACAACACCAGAATCACTTGGAACAAGTTATCCCCCTTCTTCCCTGTTTAAAGAAGGAAATCATTTGGTGGATCCAACAAGTACAACTAAACCCAGGGCTTCCATTGTAGACTCCTCAGCCCTCACAAATATTGCATACAGATGCCTCAGACTCAGGCTGGGGAGCCATCTTGCACTCTTAGAGTCTAAGCCAATGGCAACCTCCCATGATAACCAAACACATCAGTGTAAAGGAGATGACAGCAGTTATTTTACTCTACAGACCTTCCTACCACTACTGCTACCAGGTCCTCTTCTGATGGTGACGGACAATACCACTGTAATGTGGTACATCAACAAACAGGGAGGTACCAAGGCATACCAATTGTGCAGGCTAGCCCTACTAATTTGGGACCTAACATCCCAGCACAACCTATCCCTGCAAGCCAGTTACATCCCTTTGCAGGACAGCAAGCAAGCAGACCTCCTGAGCAGAACATCCTCTCCACAACACGAATGGACTCTCCACAACACGAATGGATACTGGACAGGACAGTCTTCCTACATAGTCCACCGGTGGGGCACTCCACAAATAGACCTGCTTGTCTCCCCCAGAACAGGCAGCTGCAGACCTTCTGCACAAAGACTTACTCCCCCCAAGCCTGGAGAGTAGACACCTTCAATTTCACATGGGAGGGGGGAGGTTCCTGTACGCCCCCCCTTCCCTCTGATTCAGAAAGTCCTTCTGAAAATCAGGAAGGACAAACCAAAAATCTTGCTAGTGACTCCCTACAGGCCAAGGCAGCACTGGTTCCGCCTTCTTTACAATTTAGCCAAGGGCAATCACTGCAAGTTACCCCACAAGGTGGACCTTCTGACACAAGACAAAGGAACTCTCCTACACCCACACTTGCAAATGCTATCTCTGACTCTGTGAGTGATAAATTACTAACCCCATTCAGGCACCACTATTCAGAGGATGTGCTATCAGTCTGAGGGAGGCCAGGAAACCCACTACTAGAAGATCATACCTTGCCAAATGGGAAAGATTTACTCAGTGGTGTCTGGGACAGGAAAGGGACCCTTACGAGGCTGACACCCCTTAGTCCTCTCATACATGTGTCAACTTATAAAGGGTGGACTGACTTATTCATCAGTGAAAGTGCACCTCTCCGCATTATCAGCCTGCTTACCTCTAGATCCTCCCTTGTTAGCCAGGCTACATGTGAAACTCTTCCTTAAAGGGGTCTAAAGCCTATTCCTCCTCCATGGGACCTGAACTTCATCCTGGAGAAACTCACGTAATTCCCCTTCGAACCAGCTAATACAGCCTCTCTACAGTTTTGTACATGGAAAACAGTACTGTTAGTGGCTATTACCTCTGCCAGAAGGGTTTCTGAGCTTACAAGCCTTAACGGCTTGCTCACCTTGCACCATTTTTCATAGGGACGGGGGTCACACTGAGAACTAACCCTTCCTTCATGCCCAAGGTAGTCACTGACTTGTCTCTAAATCGATCCATTCACCTACCCAATTTTTTCCCCTCTCCCACTGACCAAGGAGAGAGGATACTCCACTCCCTAGATGTCCACAGGCAACTGAGATTTTACCTGGATAAGACTAAAGATATTAGGAAATCCAAACAACTCTTTGTATCTTTCCACCCCAGTGCATTGGGGAGAACAGTCACCAAACGAGACCATTACATCCTGAATTAGAAAGGCAATCGGTTTCTGCTACTCACACCATGGAAAAAACCTCCAGTTGGGGTTAAGGCATGCTCCACAAGAGCAGTGGCCACTCCCAAGGCCTTCCAAAATGGCATGGACACAGCTTCCGTTATGGAAGCAGCTACATGGTCCACTATCCACACTTTCATCAAACATTACAAATTGTATGAAATCTCCAAAGCATGTGCAGTATTTGCCAGGGCAATCCTACAAGGCTTTGTGGAATCATCTTCTGCATCCACCACCCTTTCATCAAACTAAGCTGTGGTACTCTCCCACACCAAGAATACTGCAACATAGGAATAGAAGGACATAGAATAGTTGTGTAAAATCTTACCATAACCATAGATGTCCTTCTCTTTCGTGTTACAGTATTCCTTCCCACCCACCATTCCCCCTCACTGACTCTACCAATCTAACTGCTCCCTGATGCCTCTCTCCTCGCTCCCTCCTCCCCCTTTTCTTTACTTTTTTTCCCTTCTGAATGCACATGTTCCTCCTTCACTCCATGGACTGTTCCTCCTGGGGCTTTTCAGTTCTGAGGTAGGTACGTCCGTACGTCACCTTTATGCCATGTACCGTGAGTGAGGAGCACACCTGTGATCTGTCTTATACATGTCACCTTTGGCAGCCTATCCTGTTGGGCTGTCTACTTTGCCTGCTTAGCTTCAAGTTCTGAGGATTGTGTGTGCAGACGTCACACACAGGGCCCCTGGTTTATGGCCCTACGTGTGACGTCCCACGCAGCTGCAACAGCCAAGCTGAAGCTTTTTGTATAGGAGCCGACCTACGAGTCGCCTGAAGGCAAGAAATCCCACACCAAGAATACTGCGACATGGAAGAGAAGGATATCTATGGTTATGGTAAAATTTTACACAACTATTGTTCCTTTTCATCCTGGGTCTCTAGGTTTGGCTGTTTCTAAGCAAACTGTTTCTTCATGTATTTCTAAGGCCATTTCTTTTTATTACTCTCTTCATTGGAAAGTCTGCTGCAGTGGTGCAGCAGATGTTCTTCGTGTTTCAGTGTTGCAGTCATCACATTTGGGTTATCGGCTTGCAGTAGCCCTCAGTCTGCCTGATTATCAAAGTCTTGGGTCCTGCGTCGGTTGCTGTCTCATCTTACGTGATGTCAGGTAGTCAAGGATGTAAAGTATGCAGCCAACGCCATTACATCAGTCTTTCTTCCCATGCGGTGCCCGAAGCAGTTTGCAAGTGCTGGTCGGCCAACTCCTGAAATTTTCATTTTCGAGTTTCAGAAATGAAGTCTTCAACTAAAGCTAAGCACCCTGTTGGGGAAACTTTTTCTCGCTCTAAACAGATGTCAGTAAAAGTCAATAATTGTATTTCTTATGGAAAGCAAATACCGCATAAAGATTTTCACTCGCACTGTATTCCTTGCTTAGGCCCTGACCACGATGTACCTCGCTGTCGGTTTTGTGCCTTATTTAAACCACAAGCTATTCGTCGTCTGTATATTTCCGCTTCTACATATTTTGGTACTCTGTTCAGTTATCCAGATATGTCTTTGGTAAGCCACCCAACTACCGGCATTCCGAAAAAACGCAAAGATAAAGACAGCGACAGGCTGCCTAGGTCCAAAGTTGCCGATGACGCTTCTCCTAAGCTAGTCGCCAGTTCGCCAGTACTCAGTGAGGTGCTTTCACAGCCCCTGATACCAGCTACTTCAGATTCACAGGCCTCTACTGTGACCCATTCCGAGTCCAGTATGCCGCGAGATGCTTCAACTGTGGAACCTGTGGATGTCTCTACCTTGGATGAGTCCAGAGCCCTGTGCAAGCTCCGGCTTCTGGGGGTGTATTCAGGCCTACTGATTTGCATATTAAACCAATGCCATCTTCTTCTTCAAGGCCTAAAACTCGAACCATGCCTAGGAAACCGAAGCCCAGACCACATGGTCAGGCCTCTATGCTTAAAAAAAAAAACAAAAAACAAATGATAAGAATGGCTGAAGACCTTATTACTTTAATCAGGGGAAGCCAATCTTCCCCCTCTAAGAGACCTAGGACTGAATTTACTTTTGATATGTCTGACAAGGATTCTGAAATTTCTGTCTCCTCTGATGACCAGGATTTACCCTTACCCACCTATGAGGATTCTGATGCAGAGGACTGTATTCCCTCTGCTTCTCCCCCAGAGGATTTTTCTTTTGGTGAAACCTTGCATACTGTTACGGAGCATTTTCACTGGGAAAGGCAGGATTACTCATTCTAAAAAGAGGCTTAGAGATTTCTTACTCCTGCCCCAACACAGGGCTTTAGCTATCCCTCCTGTGCTGGACATTGTTGCCGATGCCTTTTCGGAATCTAGCTTGGCCCCTGATTCTTTACCTCCTGCTCCCAGAAAACCTGATGGATATTACAGGGTTCCTGATTCTCAAGTTCCTTTTCAAAAACCATACTGCGGATCCTGAGGCCATTTCGCAGGGATCCAAGGTCATTAAGGCTACTACTGCCAAAAGTCCTACCCCCCTCTGATAAAGATTCCAGGGCCCTGGATAGATGAGGTAATAATGTATACACACCTCTGCAACCTTGGCCATCAGGGCCTTAAATTGCCAGTTTCATAAATTAAAGTATCAGCAGCATATTATTGGATTGCTTAAACAGAAAATTGTGTTGATTCCTGTGCTGAAAATAAGGATTTACAGGATTTAATGCATTCTGCTGAACAGGTTGGAAAACATACTTTGCAATGTGGTTTTGATTCACTAGAGGCATCTTGCAGGGCTGCTGTTACCGGGTCTGTACTTAGAAGGCATACTTGGCTTAAGAAGCAATCTTTGCCAGATCATGTTAAAACTAAATTGCTGGATGCTCCCTTAAATCAGGACCGTCTTTTTGGCAACAAAGCAGAAGTTGTTCTTAAAAAGATGGAGGAAAAAGCTAAATCTATGCAAACTGTTAAAGATTTCTTACAAGTGCGGCCTCCAAGATTTAGTAGGCATTGGCCCTCAAAACATTGGTCCTTTCCTGCCTCTTCCAGGCCTTCTCAGTTCAAACCCAGAACCAGCAGAACAACCAGGCTTCAGTCTCAGGGTACGCACAGGACTAAGCAGTGGGGGGCTCCCACTTCCAAATCAGGGAGTAGTAATACTCCCCCCTATGGTAAGCTGTCTCAGTGACTTAACTTTAAAACTTCCTACCACTTCTCAACTGACTGCTCCTTTAGGGGGAAAGATTGCTCTGCAAGCAAAAAACTGGGAGCTCATTACCCAGGACAAATGGGTTTTAAACATAGTTTCCCCAAGGATACAGATTTCACTTCCACACATTACCAACCCCAAATGATTGGTCGGATCTACCCCCAAATCAGTGGGCAGAGGCTCAAAAGCAAGTACTCTCTTTCTCTTTAGATTAAAGGCTATTCAGACTGTACCAGAAGAGGAAAAGGGACAAGGTTTCTACTCAAGACTTTTCCTGGTATCCTGGACCTTTCTATCCTAAACACCTTTTTGGTGATTCCAAAATTCAAGATGCTAACTCTTTACCAGTTGCTTCCCATGATAGGCAAAGATGCCTGGTTGGCAACACTGGATTTAAATGAAGCCTGCCTGCACATCCCAATCAGGGAATCTTGCAGAAGATATCTACGCTTCAAAGCAGGCCACATGGTACTATCAGTTCTCTGCTCTGCCCTTTGGCTTATCGACTGCGCCCAGGGTATTCTCAAAGTGCCTAGCTTCAGTCATTACATTTTGCAGGCAAAGAAATATTCGAATATACCCATACCTGGACAATTGTCTAATTCAGGCAGAAAGCCAGGACATACTTTTGAATCATCTGGCATTTGTACAAAAGGTGCTAACTTGTCTGGGGTACACCATAAACGAAAAGAAATCACACCTGGTACCCTGTTAACAAATTGCATTCCTGGGAGCAAGCTTGAATACAACTTCCCAGATGGCTTTCCTCACGACAGAGAAACAAATTCATTTGACAACCTACTTCAAACAAGTGGCCACAAAAACCCTGCAATCTGCAAGGCAAATACTACAAGCCTTTGTGGTTCATGGCCTCCTGCATTCTTCTGATTCCATATGCAAGGCTGCGTATGAGGAAACTACAATGGTATCTAAAAAGCCTGTGGTGGCAACATTCTCAGGATCTAGAAGCAATGATTTCTATCATACCTTGTCTACACCTAGAGTTCCTTTGGTGGGCAGAGGCCTGCCACCAAAGCAAGGGGCTACCATTTACACTATCCCCTGCCGCCCAAACCCTAACAACAGACGCATCAGACTATGCTTGGAGGGCTCACCTGACAGGGAAGTGCATTCAGGGCAAATGGAACCCAAGTCAAATGCGCCTGCATATCAATCAAAAAGAAATGTTAGCTGTACAGAATGCTCTGACAGCTTTCAAGGACCACATTCTTCCAGGACAATTAATGGTAAAGACGGACAACACCACAGTTGTGTGATACATAAACAAGCAGGGGGAGTACACGTTCTTACCCCCTCTGCAGACTAGCCATGGCTTTGTGGAAAACAGCCCTAAGGTACCAAGTATATCTACAAGTTCAATTTCTGCCAGGAAAACTAAATAACACTGCCAGACGAATTAAGCAGAAACTTCATGGACCCACACGAGTGGAAACTGGAACCAAGGATTTTCAACATGTTTTCAAGCAAATGGGGGAGCCCAGATATAGACCTGTTTGCCTCCCCCCAGTACTATCAGTTGGACAAATTCTGCACAAGGACTCCCCACAAAGAAAGCTTGGAAAGTGGATGCTCTGTCCTTCAGCTGGAAGAACCTATCAGTTTATGCCTTTTCTCCTCCTCTGCTCTCCAAAGTACTACTAAAGATCAAACAAGACAAACCAAGGACGATTTTGATTGAACCAGACTGGCCTCACCAATACTGGCCACATGGCACCTGCCTCAGATTCCTGCCCTATTGTCTCAGCAGGAGAATCAGATTCTGCACCCTTAGCTTCAAACTCTGAACCTAGCAGCCTGGCTAATTACCTAATCTCTCCTTTACCATCCCGCATTAAACCAGTGATGGATATCATTTTAGAGGCAAGTAGGCCTAGTATTAGAAAATCTTATGCTGAAAAATAGAAGAGATTCTCTGCCTGGAACCAATCTCAAGGGTTGAGCACAGCAGTGCCCAGTTTACCTCGGATTTTACAATACTTGACTGAGATGCTTCACAAGGGCCTGTCTTTCTCCTCCATCAAAATTCACGCCTCAGCCATTTCAGCTCATAACACAGAACGTCCCCTCTTCTCTCATCCACTGCTCAAGCCTCAGAGGGGCCAAAAATTTACGACCACCCAGGAGAGCTCCAACTCCAGCCTGGAACCTTAACTTTGTATTGGAGAAACTCACTCTTCCTCCTCTCGAGCCAGCTGCTACTGCAGACTTAAAATTCCTTTCTTGGAAAACAGCTTTCCTTTTAGCAATCACTTCAGCAAGAAGGGTATCTGAATTACAGGCCCTTGTGGCAGTGGAGCCTTTCATCATCTTTCATGCGGACAGGGTGTCCATCTGGACCAATCCCTCCTTCATGCCCAAGATAGTATCTAGTGTGGCACTTAATCAGTCCATTCATTTGTCAACCTTCTTTCCTAATCCACAGAACAAAGGGGAACAGATACTGCACTCCTTAGATGTACACAGACAACTTAGATTCTACTTGGACAGGACTAAACCTCAAAGGAAATCTGAACTACTACTGGTGGCATTTGCTGCGGGGGCAGAGGGGAAGGCTATTTCAAAGCAAACCATTTCAAAATGGATAGGCCATTGCATTCATTTCTGCTACAAGAACCATGGAAAACCTATCCCACAGGGGATCAGACCCCACTGAACCAGGGCTGCAGCTACCTCTACAGCCTTTCTTAGAGGCGTCCCTACCAGGGACATCCTAGAAGCTGCTACCTGGAGTGTTCTGTACATACTTTCACCAAGCTTTACCATCTGCCAAGCTTCTCTAAATCCAGAGCTGGCTTTGCCACTGCAGTCTTGCAGGGCCTTATAGCTGGTCCTAATGCTATCTAAATTCCTCCTCCCATCCTTAGCTTTGGGAATCTACCCAAATGTGATGACTGCAACAGTGAAACACGAAGAACATAGTACAGTTGTGTACGCTTACCATAAATGTAGATGTTCGAGTGTATTCACTCTTGCAGTCCTGGTTACTTTCCCTCCAGCCCCCTTTTTTTTTTTGATATACTTCTACTTTCCTTTACTATCTTCAAAAGCTTTTTGGTGTATTTGCTTTTGTTGGAGGTATAATCTTGTATATTTATAGATTTAATTGCTTCCCATTAAGGGGGCAAGAAAAACTGATGTAATGGCGTTGGCTGCATGTTTTATACCCCTGACGATCTGACGTCATGGAAGAAGGGACAGCAACTGACGCAGGACCCAAGACTTTGTTAATCAGGCTGACTGAGGGCTTCTGCAAGCAGATAACCCAAAAGTGATGACAGCAACAGTGAATACACTCGAACATCGACATTTATGGTAAGTGTACACAACTGTACTTTTCTGAACCTGCACATCAAGCTGATTTTGAGGGTCTTGACTTGTAAAGCTATGCACACCATTGCTCTAACATCTGCAAAAGTTGCAGGTACTCATGGTGGGTGAATCCTTCCTGATTTCCCACAGTGATTGGGTCTCTGAGAACAAACCCCTCATTCTTGCCCACAGTGGTTTCAGAGTTCACTTTCAGTTAAGTCATCAGTCTCACAGTTTTCTACCCAGCTCCTTAAAAACCAGAGAGAGAAGATTCTGCCTACTCTGGACATACATAGGCAGCTCAGGTACCATGTTGACAAAACTCAGCCCATTAAAAAAGTTGATCAACTATCTATTGCTTATTAAAACGCAAAAAAGGGGCACCCTGTGTCTAGGGAAAGTATTTGCAGGTGGTTGCTCTGCTGCTATTTTATTGCTTCCACCAGGACATATCCATTCAAAGCAGTATCAAGGCACGTTTCACTAGAGAGTGGTCTTCAGTGATGTACTGGAAGAGTGGCGGACTCTAGAAGCATTCTGGAGGCAGTTGCATTGTACTGTGTACATACATGTGCAAGGCATTGTTAATAGGATTCCTTTTCTAAATCCAAATCCTTCGTCCTTCCAGGCTGGATAGGCTTTGGTAATCCTAAAGGCTACTGCAGCAGTGGGAGTGATGAACATTGTTCACTTTTGTAAATTGCACTTACCCATAATAGATGTTTGAATTTGTCACTGCTGCAGTAGCCACATTCACACTCCATACCCCTTTTCTTGAATTTAGTTATATTCAAGACGTAAAGTGCTGCTGTTTGTTTCTACTGTATATGTTTTGTTATTGCTTGGTTTGTTTCAGGATTATTAGGCTATTCTCTCATCATATAGGCTAAAACTTCCTGAAAAAAAGCTTCACTCTAACTGCCGATGTCCTTCATTAGAATTAGCCAGTCAGCAGTAAGAGTGAAAAATTTGAGGGGGGGTTGCAGAGCTTCTTGGGGCTTGCTGATGGTTGTTTCCTAAGCTGGAAACATCCCATGTAGCCTAAGGGTTACTGTAGTAGTGAGGAATTTGACCACTTACTGTTATGCTTAAGTGCAACCTGCACAACTGTATTTCTAGCCGTCTCATTTTTTCCAGAGAAGATCTTGTAGCATTTTAAAAAAGTTCATTTTTCGCTCTTTTTTTTTATCCATTGTCCTTAGCGGCATTAAGGTGGGAGTAGTTTGTAACAAATCAGATGTTAAGTTGTCAATCTCGCCTTCATTCTTGCTTGATGGGTTCGGCACAATCTCGCCTTCATTCTTGCTTGATGGGTTCGGCACTTGCTAAGTTCGAGAGTCACTTTTACCAGCTCGAGGCAGCCCCATATCCCATGATGCAAGGCGGTAAGTACCCAGATCTCGTTTGCCGCTTCGCTGATGAGGTCCTCCTTTTACCAGCTCCTGGTAAGTGTTTTATATAATACTATATTAGCCCCTTTTTTTTTCACTTTAAACTTTTTATTTAACGTTTTTAGTTTATATTAAGCCCTTTTCTGACTGAAAATTTCCTCACTCCTTAATTTTTTTAGTCAGGCCTTCTCCCCTCCCATCCCCCCCCCCCCCCTTGTTAGGGTGTGTGTGTGTGTGTGTGTGTGTGTGAGAGGTTAGTTATCAATATTTTTGTTGGGATAACTTGTTCTTTGGGACTGTGTTGTGTGTGTTTTTGCAACTATGTCCAAAGAAAGGGTCTCAGGCTTTAAGAAGTGTGACTCGTGCTGTCAGAAGATGTCTCTGACAGACGGTCACACTTCTTGCTTATACTGCCTGGGACCTCTCCACCTGCAGGACTCCTGTGCGATTTGTCATTCCTTTAGCCAGAGAGTCCTGCAGGAGAGGAGAAATAAATTGATTTTAAGGGGTCTTCTTAAACCGGAGGGCTCTCGGGCTAAGTCGGCTCCGAGCAAGACTTCTAAGTCTTCCAAGGCCCAGGCTTCTGTGTCTAAGCCTGCGGCCTCGGTTCCGACTCTTTCTGAGTCGAGATGGGCTCCGGCTGGAGCCGATCCTGGTTTGCATAAACCTTCGGTGCCGATATTGGTTCAGTCACATCGGTGTCGG
This sequence comes from Protopterus annectens, assembly GCF_019279795.1. Taxonomy (NCBI): domain Eukaryota; kingdom Metazoa; phylum Chordata; order Ceratodontiformes; family Protopteridae; genus Protopterus; species Protopterus annectens. The sequence goes on from NC_056733.1 coordinate 818,317,691, forward strand.
CTCCGACTGGTTCCGACCACCATGTGGCTCAGGCTTCGGTGTCGGCGCCGACCGGTTCCGACACCCTTACTTTTATGTCTGTATCGGCTCCGGCCGGAGCCGATGCATCGAGACCTTCTGTCGGTGCCGAAAAGTCTTCGGCTCCGACTACATCTATGGTTTCGTCGGCTCCGATGGTTCCTTCGAAGAAGAGGTCCAGGTCCCCTTCCTTGGAACCGATACTCTCGGCTCCGGCCTCACCTCTCCTCTCGGAACGGAGCCATCGGAGCCGATCATCTAGGTCATCCAGGCTTTCTGAACATGATTTAGAGAGGGTGGTCAGTAGATTATTGAAATCACAGGCACTGGCCCAGATGCTACATAGTCCGTCTCAACAGACGACTATTAGTCCACACCCTCTTCAAGTTCCTCCTTCGACTCTACCTCAGAGTTTGCAGCTGGAGTCTTCGGGAATAGTTTCTGCTACAGCTGAGGGGCAGATACCCCCCCCTTCTGCTCCCTCAGCATCTACTCTTATCTCCTCTTCGAGACCTTCCTTAGAGGGATTCGGTGGTCGGGCTTCCCTGGTCTCCTCCGAGGGGGTGAGTGGCATCGGACCCTTGTCCGACCCCACTCTTCCCCTTGGAGCCTCGGCCTTGGTGAGCTCGGCTCCGACATCTGCCTCGAGCCTTCCCTTTCGGTGGGCCCTGGAGTTCCGGTTTCTTCGAACGGGTTCTCTCAGGCCTCCTGGGAGGGGAGCCTTCGAGGTGATGAAGAGTGTGCTGGCCACTGGACTCAGCCAGCAGTCTGTTCCCTTAGCTCCTCCCTCTATGGTGCCTGTCGATATCTCTGCCATCTCTCTTGCTCCTGGACCCAGAGATCCTCCACCTCAGGTTTCCCCACTGGGAAGAACCCCCTCTTCCGAGGATTCTCCTGATCAGTCAGGGGATCCTCCACGTAAGAGGACTTGTAAGAGGAAACACATAGACTCCCCTGAGTCTATCACTTCAGATACCGACTTAGATGAGTCGGAGGGATCCCCAAGATCCCCCTCTGAGGATGTCTCCTTTTCAGACATCCTAGAACTCCTTAAACAGAGGGGAAACTGGCCCTCCAATAATCCCTCTGAGGATGAGTCGGTATACCTAGAGGCGTTTGGATCTCGGCCCTCCACCTCCTGGGTGTCTCCGCCTTTCGACCCCCTTATGCAGGTTATTGCTCGAAAGGCTTGGGCTGCTCCTGACTCTGTAGAGCCAGTTCCTAGGAGGCCGTCTAAATTTATTACTGCCCCTTCGGATAAGCAATTCCTTAGGAAAGGTGTCCCTGCTGATGCCATGGTGGTGGCTGCTGCCACTAAGAAGGAACTTGCAGATCCTTCCGTACCCGTCCATCCTCCTAATAAGGACTCTAGGACCATGGATAGGTATGGTAAGCGGATGTTCTCTTCAGCGACCTTCGCTATGCGCTCGCTGAACTACTTATGTCACTTCACCAGACTCCAAAGGGACATCCTTAAGGAGCTAGGTGAAGTAGTACAGGATCCCACAGCTGCAGGGGCTCAAGTAGAAATTGCTTCGCAGCTAGGAACCCTTAATTCTATTGCTAACTCCTCCATGCGACTGATATCATATGCAGCAGATGGAGCGAGTAGGGCCGCAGGTACAGGTGTGGCTCTTAGATGCCAAGCCTGGATGCGGCTCTGTAATTTTGCAGATCCCTTTAAGGCGTCCTTCACAGACCCTCCCTTTGATGGGTCAGCTTTGTTTGGCCCTCAAGTGAAGGATACATTGACCAGGTGTGAGCAGGACGGCAAGACTCTTTCTGCCGTGGGTCCATTTTCCACCCCTTCTAGACCTTACCTAAAGGACAGAAGGGTGGCAAAATGTGGTTCCAAATCCCAAGGAGTCACGCCCGGATACACGTGGTCAGTTTACCCCTAGAGGCAGAGGGGTAACAATAACAGACGCTCTAGAGGCAGAGGGGTCCACAAAACCAGGGAAGCAGAGAGCCTCTCTCTGACAAGCCCTTTCAGCATCCCTGAGATGTTGCCCGACTGTCCATCCTTGGAGGCAGTCGGGGGAAGACTATCGCTGTACCCAGAAGCCTGGCATTCCCTCACTCAAGACAGATGGGTACAGTCGATCATATCCGAGGGTTACAAAATTCCTTTCGAGGAAAGTCCTTTCTCTCACTCAAATTCCCTTCCAGATGTACCACCCGGTCTAAGGGAAATTGCAGAGTTAGAAGTATTAAAACTTCTACAAAAAAGAGCCATTCAGCCAGTTACAACAGACCATTCAGAGCCCGGAATCTACTCAAGGTTCTTTTTGGTCCCCCAAAAAAACGGGAGACTGGAGACCAATATTGGGTCTCAGCAGACTCAACAAGTCTGTGAGAAAGACAAGATTCCGAATGGTCACACTTCAGTCAATTCTACCCTTCCTAGAGAAGGACAACTGGATATGCTCAATAGATCTTCAGGATGCGTACTATCACATAAAAATTCACAGACGCTCCAGAAGGTTTCTCCGCTTTCGGCTGGGGTCCAGTCGTTTCCAATTCAGAGCCCTGCCCTTTGGTCTCACTACAGCCCCCAGAGTGTTCACCAAGTGTATGGCAGTGGTCACGGCTCACCTGAGACGTCAAGGATTCCAGGTGTTTCCGTATCTCGACGACTGGCTCCTTTCAGCCACCACCAGGCATCAACTTCTTCAAGCCAGGGATTACACAATAAATATTTGCACTCAATTGGGAATTTCGATCAACTACGAAAAATCCTCCTTATTGCCCTGCCAGTCTATTACTTTCATAGGCGCAAACTTAAACACTGTTCGGATGTCAGCTACCCTCACAGACCAAAGAATCTCAGATATACAAAGTCACGTGACGATCATCCTAGCCAGCAAGAAAGTACAAGCCAGAATGGTTCTAAAGGTGTTGGGCCTCATGGCTGCAGCCATTACCCTTCTTCCCCTGGCCCGCTTCTATATGCGCCTGCTTCAGTGGATGTTGTTCACTCAGTGGTCTTACCAACAACTTCCGATGCGTCACCAAATACTGGTGACACAAATTTGCAGGAATCATCTTTCATGGTGGATTACTTCTCCCCAGATTCACCAAGGCAGACCCTTTGTACCCCAGCCCGGTAGCCACTGTCACTACGGACGCCTCCCTGATCGGGTGGGGGTCATTATCAGGGCAGGATGGTTCATGGGACGTGGCAACCGTTCGAATACCACCTGCACATAAATGTCCTAGAGATGAGAGCAGTGCTTTTAACGTTGCAAGCCCTCAACGACTTTCTTCCCTTGGGGACAATTGCAGTCCACACAGACAACATGTCTGTAGTATGGTATATCAACAAACAAGGCGGAACCAAGTCCTACCCCTTGTGTCGAGAAGCTCTCAGACTTTGGCAATGGGCGATCTCCTCTCATCGGTTTCTGGTAGCAACGCATATCCCTGGGAAAACCAACATTTTAGCGGACAGATTGAGCAGAGCTATTCTCATGCCTCACGAGTGGTCTCTCAAACAATCTATAGTGGAGGAGATTTTTCTAGAATGGGGCCGCCCATGTTGCGATCTTTTTGCTACTCCCCAAAACAGCAAATGCCCAGACTTCTTCTCTCTCTTCCCACTGCCAGGCCATCCCCCCAGAGACGCTCTAACCCAGGATTGGCCCCAGGGACTTCTTTATGCCTTTCCTCCTTTTCCTCTGATTCCACAAGTACTCCAGAAAGCCACCGTTTTGAGAGCCAAAATGATTCTCATTGCTCCCTATTGGCCTCGACAGATTTGGTTTCCGTTCCTCCATCGTCACCTTTTGGTGCAGCCGTGGCATCTGGACCCAGTGCCAGACCTTCTGATTCACCAATCGGGTCAGGTCTATCCCTTCTCTCAACCTCACAGCATGGTTGCTCCACTTCCTTCCTTAGCCAGGCTTCCTATGATCTCTAATCCTGTTAGAGACATCATAGTAGCTTCCTTAAAATCCTCTACTAGGAGGATTTATACTAGCAAATGGAAACGTTTTTCTTATTGGGCAAAAGCCAAAAATATTGATCCCTTTACTGCTCCAGTACAAGCAGTTTTGGATTTCTTAGCGGAAATCTTTCACGCGGGCTCCTCTTCCTCCACGGTCAAGGTTCAGTTGGCTGCTATCTCAAACTTTCATGTCGGTTCGCAGATCACAACATTATGTCCCATAGGCTTTGTAGAGCCTTCTTAAAAAGAATTTTTCTCCTGAAACCTCCAATCAGGAGTCCTCCTCCTCAATGGGACCTAAATTTAGTGCTGACATCCTTGATTCTTCCTCCCTTCGAGCCAGCTGTTTCATGTTCCCTGAAATTTCTTTCATGGAAAACTTTATTCCTGGTTGCTATTACTTCGGCTAGGAGGGTATCTGAACTTCATGCTCTCTCTGTTCGCCCTCCCTATTTAGTCCTCCACAAAGACGGAGTATCATTGAGAACTAATCCGACCTTTTTGCCTAAGGTCGCCTCAGAGTAATTTGAATCAGGCTATTGATCTTCCTGTATTTTTCCCAAACTACTCAAACAGATCGGAACAAAAGTTACATTATCTTGATGTTCACCGCCAACTCAGATATTATTTGGACAGAACAAAACAATTCAGGAAATCCGATCAGCTCTTTGTTTCTTATGCTGATAACAAAAAAGGCCTTCCTGTCTCAAAAGTGACCTTATCTAGATGGCTTTCTTCTGTCATCTCCAAAATTTATCAGCTCAGGGGAACCTGTCCTTTCATATTTAAACTGGTGCATGTGAAATAATTCCTGCTTTAAAACTTCAGCTTGGCAAGCTAAGAACTTGGTTATATTCAACTGGACGTATAAGAGAATTTAAGTACCTTTTTATGCACTTTTTTTTTAAAAAATACAGTATTTAAATTGATTTAAACTGTGTATGAAGGAGTGTTGAAGTAATTTTTAACTGGTTATTCTGCTCTTCAGTAACTTGAACTAAAAGCTAGTGTTGGCTGAATTTTGTTATTTGCTAGTAATTACAGGTGTGGGGGTAGCCACATTCATTGATTTCCTGTCCTTGCATATTTAAACTGGTGCATGTGAAATAATTCCTGCTTTAAAACTTCAGCTTGGCAAGCTAAGAACTTGGTTATATTCAACTGGACGTATAAGAGAATTTAAGTACCTTTTTATGCACTTTTTTTTAAAAATACAGTATTTAAATTGATTTAAACTGTGTATGAAGGAGTGTTGAAGGAATTTTTAACTGGTTATTCTGCTCTTCAGTAACTTGAACTAAAAGCTAGTGTTGGCTGAATTTTGTTATTTGCTAGTGATTACAGGTGTGGGGGTAGCCACATTCATTGATTTCCTGTCCTTGCATATTTAAACTGGTGCATGTGAAATAATTCCTGCTTTAAAACTTCAGCTTGGCAAGCTAAGAACTTGGTTATATTCAACTGGACGTATAAGAGAATTTAAGTACCTTTTATGCACTTTTTTTTTTTTAAAAATACAGTATTTAAATTGATTTAAACTGTGTATGAAGGAGTGTTGAAGGAATTTTTAACTGGTTATTCTGCTCTTCAGTAACTTGAACTAAAAGCTAGTGTTGGCTGAATTTTGTTATTTGCTAGTAATTACAGGTGTGGGGGTAGCCACATTCATTGATTTCCTGTCCTTGCATATTTAAACTGGTGCATGTGAAATAATTCCTGCTTTAAAACTTCAGCTTGGCAAGCTAAGAACTTGGTTATATTCAACTGGACGTATAAGAGAATTTAAGTACCTTTTTATGCACTTTTTTTAAAAATACAGTATTTAAATTGATTTAAACTGTGTATGAAGGAGTGTTGAAGGAATTTTTAACTGGTTATTCTGCTCTTCAGTAACTTGAACTAAAAGCTAGTGTTGGCTGAATTTTGTTATTTGCTAGTAATTACAGGTGTGGGGTAGCCACATTCATTGATTTCCTGTCCTTGCATATTTAAACTGGTGCATGTGAAATAATTCCTGCTTTAAAACTTCAGCTTGGCAAGCTAAGAACTTGGTTATATTCAACTGGACGTATAAGAGAATTTAAGTACCTTTTTATGCACTTTTTTTAAAAATACAGTATTTAAATTGATTTAAACTGTGTATGAAGGAGTGTTGAAGGAATTTTTAACTGGTTATTCTGCTCTTCAGTAACTTGAACTAAAAGCTAGTGTTGGCTGAATTTTGTTATTTGCTAGTAATTACAGGTGTGGGGTAGCCACATTCATTGATTTCCTGTCCTTGCATATTTAAACTGGTGCATGTGAAATAATTCCTGCTTTAAAACTTCAGCTTGGCAAGCTAAGAACTTGGTTATATTCAACTGGACGTATAAGAGAATTTAAGTACCTTTTATGCACTTTTTTTAAAAATACAGTATTTAAATTGATTTAAACTGTGTATGAAGGAGTGTTGAAGGAATTTTTAACTGGTTATTCTGCTCTTCAGTAACTTGAACTAAAAGCTAGTGTTGGCTGAATTTTGTTATTTGCTAGTAATTACAGGTGTGGGGGTAGCCACATTCATTGATTTCCTGTCCTTGCATATTTAAACTGGTGCATGTGAAATAATTCCTGCTTTAAAACTTCAGCTTGGCAAGCTAAGAACTTGGTTATATTCAACTGGACGTATAAGAGAATTTAAGTACCTTTTATGCACTTTTTTTTAAAAATACAGTATTTAAATTGATTTAAACTGTGTATGAAGGAGTGTTGAAGGAATTTTTAACTGGTTATTCTGCTCTTCAGTAACTTGAACTAAAAGCTAGTGTTGGCTGAATTTTGTTATTTGCTAGTAATTACAGGTGTGGGGGTAGCCACATTCATTGATTTCCTGTCCTTGCATATTTAAACTGGTGCATGTGAAATAATTCCTGCTTTAAAACTTCAGCTTGGCAAGCTAAGAACTTGGTTATATTCAACTGGACGTATAAGAGAATTTAAGTACCTTTTATGCACTTTTTTTTAAAAATACAGTATTTAAATTGATTTAAACTGTGTATGAAGGAGTGTTGAAGGAATTTTTAACTGGTTATTCTGCTCTTCAGTAACTTGAACTAAAAGCTAGTGTTGGCTGAATTTTGTTATTTGCTAGTAATTACAGGTGTGGGGGTAGCCACATTCATTGATTTCCTGTCCTTGCATATTTAAACTGGTGCATGTGAAATAATTCCTGCTTTAAAACTTCAGCTTGGCAAGCTAAGAACTTGGTTATATTCAACTGGACGTATAAGAGAATTTAAGTACCTTTTTATGCACTTGATTTTTTAAAAAATACAGTATTTAAATTGATTTAAACTGTGTATGAAGGAGTGTTGAAGGAATTTTTAACTGGTTATTCTGCTCTTCAGTAACTTGAACTAAAAGCTAGTGTTGGCTGAATTTTGTTATTTGCTAGTAATTACAGGTGTGGGGTAGCCACATTCATTGATTTCCTGTCCTTGCATATTTAAACTGGTGCATGTGAAATAATTCCTGCTTTAAAACTTCAGCTTGGCAAGCTAAGAACTTGGTTATATTCAACTGGACGTATAAGAGAATTTAAGTACCTTTTATGCACTTTTTTTTAAAAATACAGTATTTAAATTGATTTAAACTGTGTATGAAGGAGTGTTGAAGGAATTTTTAACTGGTTATTCTGCTCTTCAGTAACTTGAACTAAAAGCTAGTGTTGGCTGAATTTTGTTATTTGCTAGTAATTACAGGTGTGGGGTAGCCACATTCATTGATTTCCTGTCCTTGCATATTTAAACTGGTGCATGTGAAATAATTCCTGCTTTAAAACTTCAGCTTGGCAAGCTAAGAACTTGGTTATATTCAACTGGACGTATAAGAGAATTTAAGTACCTTTTTATGCACTTTTTTTTAAAAATACAGTATTTAAATTGATTTAAACTGTGTATGAAGGAGTGTTGAAGGAATTTTTAACTGGTTATTCTGCTCTTCAGTAACTTGAACTAAAAGCTAGTGTTGGCTGAATTTTGTTATTTGCTAGTAATTACAGGTGTGGGGTAGCCACATTCATTGATTTCCTGTCCTTGCATATTTAAACTGGTGCATGTGAAATAATTCCTGCTTTAAAACTTCAGCTTGGCAAGCTAAGAACTTGGTTATATTCAACTGGACGTATAAGAGAATTTAAGTACCTTTTATGCACTTTTTTTTAAAAATACAGTATTTAAATTGATTTAAACTGTGTATGAAGGAGTGTTGAAGGAATTTTTAACTGGTTATTCTGCTCTTCAGTAACTTGAACTAAAAGCTAGTGTTGGCTGAATTTTGTTATTTGCTAGTAATTACAGGTGTGGGGTAGCCACATTCATTGATTTCCTGTCCTTGCATATTTAAACTGGTGCATGTGAAATAATTCCTGCTTTAAAACTTCAGCTTGGCAAGCTAAGAACTTGGTTATATTCAACTGGACGTATAAGAGAATTTAAGTACCTTTTATGCACTTTTTTTTAAAAATACAGTATTTAAATTGATTTAAACTGTGTATGAAGGAGTGTTGAAGGAATTTTTAACTGGTTATTCTGCTCTTCAGTAACTTGAACTAAAAGCTAGTGTTGGCTGAATTTTGTTATTTGCTAGTAATTACAGGTGTGGGGGTAGCCACATTCATTGATTTCCTGTCCTTGCATATTTAAACTGGTGCATGTGAAATAATTCCTGCTTTAAAACTTCAGCTTGGCAAGCTAAGAACTTGGTTATATTCAACTGGACGTATAAGAGAATTTAAGTACCTTTTATGCACTTTTTTTTAAAAATACAGTATTTAAATTGATTTAAACTGTGTATGAAGGAGTGTTGAAGGAATTTTTAACTGGTTATTCTGCTCTTCAGTAACTTGAACTAAAAGCTAGTGTTGGCTGAATTTTGTTATTTGCTAGTAATTACAGGTGTGGGGTAGCCACATTCATTGATTTCCTGTCCTTGCATATTTAAACTGGTGCATGTGAAATAATTCCTGCTTTAAAACTTCAGCTTGGCAAGCTAAGAACTTGGTTATATTCAACTGGACGTATAAGAGAATTTAAGTACCTTTTATGCACTTTTTTTTAAAAATACAGTATTTAAATTGATTTAAACTGTGTATGAAGGAGTGTTGAAGGAATTTTTAACTGGTTATTCTGCTCTTCAGTAACTTGAACTAAAAGCTAGTGTTGGCTGAATTTTGTTATTTGCTAGTAATTACAGGTGTGGGGGTAGCCACATTCATTGATTTCCTGTCCTTGCATATTTAAACTGGTGCATGTGAAATAATTCCTGCTTTAAAACTTCAGCTTGGCAAGCTAAGAACTTGGTTATATTCAACTGGACGTATAAGAGAATTTAAGTACCTTTTTATGCACTTTTTTTTTAAAAATACAGTATTTAAATTGATTTAAACTGTGTATGAAGGAGTGTTGAAGGAATTTTTAACTGGTTATTCTGCTCTTCAGTAACTTGAACTAAAAGCTAGTGTTGGCTGAATTTTGTTATTTGCTAGTAATTACAGGTGTGGGGGTAGCCACATTCATTGATTTCCTGTCCTTGCATATTTAAACTGGTGCATGTGAAATAATTCCTGCTTTAAAACTTCAGCTTGGCAAGCTAAGAACTTGGTTATATTCAACTGGACGTATAAGAGAATTTAAGTACCTTTTATGCACTTTTTTTTTAAAAAATACAGTATTTAAATTGATTTAAACTGTGTATGAAGGAGTGTTGAAGGAATTTTTAACTGGTTATTCTGCTCTTCAGTAACTTGAACTAAAAGCTAGTGTTGGCTGAATTTTGTTATTTGCTAGTAATTACAGGTGTGGGGGTAGCCACATTCATTGATTTCCTGTCCTTGCATATTTAAACTGGTGCATGTGAAATAATTCCTGCTTTAAAACTTCAGCTTGGCAAGCTAAGAACTTGGTTATATTCAACTGGACGTATAAGAGAATTTAAGTACCTTTTTATGCACTTTTTTTTAAAAAATACAGTATTTAAATTGATTTAAACTGTGTATGAAGGAGTGTTGAAGGAATTTTTAACTGGTTATTCTGCTCTTCAGTAACTTGAACTAAAAGCTAGTGTTGGCTGAATTTTGTTATTTGCTAGTAATTACAGGTGTGGGGGTAGCCACATTCATTGATTTCCTGTCCTTGCATATTTAAACTGGTGCATGTGAAATAATTCCTGCTTTAAAACTTCAGCTTGGCAAGCTAAGAACTTGGTTATATTCAACTGGACGTATAAGAGAATTTAAGTACCTTTTTATGCACTTTTTTTTTAAAAATACAGTATTTAAATTGATTTAAACTGTGTATGAAGGAGTGTTGAAGGAATTTTTAACTGGTTATTCTGCTCTTCAGTAACTTGAACTAAAAGCTAGTGTTGGCTGAATTTTGTTATTTGCTAGTAATTACAGGTGTGGGGTAGCCACATTCATTGATTTCCTGTCCTTGCATATTTAAACTGGTGCATGTGAAATAATTCCTGCTTTAAAACTTCAGCTTGGCAAGCTAAGAACTTGGTTATATTCAACTGGACGTATAAGAGAATTTAAGTACCTTTTATGCACTTTTTTTTAAAAATACAGTATTTAAATTGATTTAAACTGTGTATGAAGGAGTGTTGAAGGAATTTTTAACTGGTTATTCTGCTCTTCAGTAACTTGAACTAAAAGCTAGTGTTGGCTGAATTTTGTTATTTGCTAGTAATTACAGGTGTGGGGGTAGCCACATTCATTGATTTCCTGTCCTTGCATATTTAAACTGGTGCATGTGAAATAATTCCTGCTTTAAAACTTCAGCTTGGCAAGCTAAGAACTTGGTTATATTCAACTGGACGTATAAGAGAATTTAAGTACCTTTTTATGCACTTTTTTTTAAAAATACAGTATTTAAATTGATTTAAACTGTGTATGAAGGAGTGTTGAAGGAATTTTTAACTGGTTATTCTGCTCTTCAGTAACTTGAACTAAAAGCTAGTGTTGGCTGAATTTTGTTATTTGCTAGTAATTACAGGTGTGGGGGTAGCCACATTCATTGATTTCCTGTCCTTGCATATTTAAACTGGTGCATGTGAAATAATTCCTGCTTTAAAACTTCAGCTTGGCAAGCTAAGAACTTGGTTATATTCAACTGGACGTATAAGAGAATTTAAGTACCTTTTATGCACTTTTTTTAAAAATACAGTATTTAAATTGATTTAAACTGTGTATGAAGGAGTGTTGAAGGAATTTTTAACTGGTTATTCTGCTCTTCAGTAACTTGAACTAAAAGCTAGTGTTGGCTGAATTTTGTTATTTGCTAGTAATTACAGGTGTGGGGGTAGCCACATTCATTGATTTCCTGTCCTTGCATATTTAAACTGGTGCATGTGAAATAATTCCTGCTTTAAAACTTCAGCTTGGCAAGCTAAGAACTTGGTTATATTCAACTGGACGTATAAGAGAATTTAAGTACCTTTTATGCACTTTTTTTTAAAAATACAGTATTTAAATTGATTTAAACTGTGTATGAAGGAGTGTTGAAGGAATTTTTAACTGGTTATTCTGCTCTTCAGTAACTTGAACTAAAAGCTAGTGTTGGCTGAATTTTGTTATTTGCTAGTAATTACAGGTGTGGGGGTAGCCACATTCATTGATTTCCTGTCCTTGCATATTTAAACTGGTGCATGTGAAATAATTCCTGCTTTAAAACTTCAGCTTGGCAAGCTAAGAACTTGGTTATATTCAACTGGACGTATAAGAGAATTTAAGTACCTTTTATGCACTTTTTTTTAAAAATACAGTATTTAAATTGATTTAAACTGTGTATGAAGGAGTGTTGAAGGAATTTTTAACTGGTTATTCTGCTCTTCAGTAACTTGAACTAAAAGCTAGTGTTGGCTGAATTTTGTTATTTGCTAGTAATTACAGGTGTGGGGTAGCCACATTCATTGATTTCCTGTCCTTGCATATTTAAACTGGTGCATGTGAAATAATTCCTGCTTTAAAACTTCAGCTTGGCAAGCTAAGAACTTGGTTATATTCAACTGGACGTATAAGAGAATTTAAGTACCTTTTATGCACTTTTTTTAAAAATACAGTATTTAAATTGATTTAAACTGTGTATGAAGGAGTGTTGAAGGAATTTTTAACTGGTTATTCTGCTCTTCAGTAACTTGAACTAAAAGCTAGTGTTGGCTGAATTTTGTTATTTGCTAGTAATTACAGGTGTGGGGGTAGCCACATTCATTGATTTCCTGTCCTTGCATATTTAAACTGGTGCATGTGAAATAATTCCTGCTTTAAAACTTCAGCTTGGCAAGCTAAGAACTTGGTTATATTCAACTGGACGTATAAGAGAATTTAAGTACCTTTTTATGCACTTTTTTTAAAAATACAGTATTTAAATTGATTTAAACTGTGTATGAAGGAGTGTTGAAGGAATTTTTAACTGGTTATTCTGCTCTTCAGTAACTTGAACTAAAAGCTAGTGTTGGCTGAATTTTGTTATTTGCTAGTAATTACAGGTGTGGGGGTAGCCACATTCATTGATTTCCTGTCCTTGCATATTTAAACTGGTGCATGTGAAATAATTCCTGCTTTAAAACTTCAGCTTGGCAAGCTAAGAACTTGGTTATATTCAACTGGACGTATAAGAGAATTTAAGTACCTTTTTATGCACTTTTTTTTTAAAAATACAGTATTTAAATTGATTTAAACTGTGTATGAAGGAGTGTTGAAGGAATTTTTAACTGGTTATTCTGCTCTTCAGTTATTCCCACCCACCCGCCCTGTTTTTGTTTTGGTGTTAATCTTAGTGGCATTGAAACTGCCGCCCCTCAGCCTGCCTCTGGGCCCATCTCATTTGCTCACTCAACTGAGTGCAGTGAGATCATATTCTGATTTCAGGCACTCCTACTGTGTACAAAGAGAGCATCTGGGAAATAGAAAAAAAAAAAATTAAGCTTATTTCCTGCCTTTCTTGTTAAGTGGTACAGACTATTTGTAGGCTTCTGAGCCCCCAAGCCCTTCTGTGTTTGAGGGAAGCCTTCTAGCTTGTTTTTTTTTCTTGTAACTAGCCAGTTTTCTAGTTTCAGCACTCAAATCTGTTTCTTTGATCTCAGCACTTGTTCAGAAAAAAAAAAAAAAAAAAAAAAATTTCATCTGCTTTTACTGTACTTGTGTTTTTACCTACTTCTTTTTACTTTTGCATCATCTTAAAATACTCAATTGTATTTATTACTGCTTGGTGTAACTCATTCTAAGCCTTTTGGTTTAAACACTTGGGCTTCGGACCAGTTAGTTGTTTTGCACTGAGAGGTTTGTGGTCTGCACTGTTGTGGCAGAACAGGTAGCTTACATCCTTCTAGGTTGAGAACTGCTGATTGAGGGCTCAGTGTCTGTTATTCTAAAAGTGTATTAATTCTGGTTTAAGCACTTGGGCTTTCAAGCCAGTTATTTTACATTAAGAGGGTTCGTGGTCTGCACTCTTGTGGGAGGAGAGGCTGGACTCTGCCCTTCTGAGCTGGGAATTTCTGGTTAAAGGCTTATAGTGCATGCATATCTGAACTGTTTCTTACTGAAGTTGGTGCGCCTTGTTTGCTGTGGCATAGACTGGATTCGGGCCTGCTGGATCTAGCTTTGTTTGTGTAACTTGAGCACTAATCCAGACATTCTCTAAAGTATTCAATGGTATTTATTACTGCTTGGTTGTAACTTGATTAAAGTGTAGCTATCATTCAAGTCTTTTGGATTAAGCACTTGGGCTTCAGACCAGTTGTTTTACATTAGGAAGGTTTGTGGCAAGCACTGTGGTGGCAGGACAGGTAGCTTTCATCCTTCTAAGTTGGGAACTGCTGATTGAGAGCCCAGTGTCCAAGTGTATTAGTTCTGGTTTAGGCACTTGGGCTTCAGGCCAGTTATTTTACATTAAGAAGGTTCGTGGTCTGCACTCTTGTGGGAGAAGAGGCTGGACTCTGCCCTTCTGAGCTGGGAATTTTCTGGTTAAAGGTTTATAGTGCCTGAATATTTGAACTGTATCTTACTGAAATTGGTTCACCTTGTTTGCTCTAGCATAGACTAGATCCAGGCCTACTGAATCTAGCTTTGTTTATATACTTGTTGTTTGTTTGCTTGTTATTTCCCTGGAAGCTAATTCACCTAATACGCAACTTCTCAGCGCTTCTGTGGATCACTAGTGATATCTGCATTGCTTACTGTACTTATTTCCTTGTTTCACTTGAAAGAAAGTTACTGTTTGTCGTTTTGCATTTAGTTACTTGTATCACATTGCACTCAAGTTACCTGGCACTTGCTCACTAAAGCAATTATATAAGTCAGCACTAAAAATTAAAAGCACTACACCCTCACTCCCCACTGGCCCTTGTTTTCAATTAAGGATTTCCCAATATTATTCTAGCATGTCCAAAGGTCAGTTGTCAATCTCCTCTCGGTCCAGCTGGTGAATCTGGGAATCTTGAGGCAATGTTATAACTGCCTCATGTACACAGACAACCCTCTCCTCCTCCCACATAACACAAATACTTGCGAGAGATGCAGCTATTTAGCCAAACTGGAGGCTGAGCTCTCTCAACTCAGGACTGGCAAGACCAGACAGGAGGAGAAGGCAACTACACACACCACAAAACCAGCCTCACATAATGCTACCACTCCACTGAATCAAACACATAAACACACAAAGACATACTCGGAGGCTCTGAGTAAAATTTACCTAAACAGCAGAGGCCTCCAAAGCAGACACCCAAACAACTGCTACCTCAAGACACCCCACAAGCAACACATAAACCACAAAAGCAGTGTGCAAAGCAGTCACAGCCCTTAAGGCCAAATACAACACCAAACATACTTGTCATAGGTGACTCCATAGTCAGACACACTGGCGTCCCACTCACCAGGCTGAACAAGGAGAGGGTCACAGTAAGCTGCCTATCGGGCGCTAGAATCCGCCACATAACACAAGCACTCGGGTCACTCCACAGCAAGTACAAATATGACACAGTCATTGTCCATGCTGGTGTGAGCGACCTGAGGCGTACCTCCCTGGACTGCATGAAAAGAGACATAGAGGAGCTCTCTGATTATGTAGCCCAGGCAGGTATGACCCTAACCCTGAGCAGTATCCTTCCTTCACCAAGAATGATGCCACAATATAGAGACAAGATGATCAGCTTTAACAATTGGCTTAATGTCTGGTGTCATTCAAAGGGGATCCAGTGTCTGTCTGCCTGGGATGACATGCTTGACAAGCCACGCTGCTTCAAGGGGCGGCTTGCACCTGTCACCCTGGGATTCGGATATTGGCTAAGGCTCTTGCCACCCCATAGTGCCTTTTTAGGCAAGGCTCAAATTCTAAACCTACCACCCTAGAAAACAAAAATGGGAAGAAATTGAGGGTAATGCTGCTCAATGCCAGAAGTCTAAATCTCAAAATGCACGCACTCGAGGCCCTTCTCAGTATGGAGAACATCGATGTCTGTGCTGTAACTGAAACCTGGTTCAAGGCTCCTGAGAGCACCCGGCACTATTAGGTTTTACCTCATATCATGCGTTCCGCCCCAAAACCCGGACCACTCCACAAAAGGAGGGTGTATCCATATTCATAAAGGATACTCACACCTCCAGGTTGGTGGCAACGCATGAAGCTTCGAAACCATCCAGGTGCAACTAACAATAGGCAAAACTGCTCTACAAATTGTAGCATGCTACAGGCCACCCTCTCAAACTCAGGAACCCCACACAGCCTTCCTGAAGACACTGGAGGGTATAAATGTATCTCCAAACACCATCATATTGGGTGACTTCAACTACCGAATATAGACTGGGAACATTACTCAAGCCCTAACTTTCTAGCCCAGCGGTTCCTGGAGTTCATAAATTCAAATGCCATGGAACAGCTAGTCACTGTTCCCACGAGAGGAGAAAATATACTAGATCTCATTGTCACAAACATGGGGACAAAATGCTCCACACCGGAAGTATATCCCTCATTGGTGAGATCTGATCATAAACTAATCTCACTGGAAATCCACATCCGCCCCACCCCAAACAAAAAGACCATAGTGAAGAACTTCTCTAAAGCAAACTTCACACTACTCAAGACTGGTGTGGTATCCTTCAAGGCCCCTGAGTCAGAGGAAACCACAACCCAAGCTGCGGAAGCCCTTACAAATGCCTTCTATGAACACCTCCAGGACTGCATGGATCAGGCAATCCCAAATAAAACCAAGACTCTTTCCACAAAGGGCAAGCGTCCAGTCTGGTGGACCCCAGCCATTAACAAACTTTACAATAAGAGGAGAAAGCTATTACATGATAGAACAAAATCCATAAAAGGGAAGTCACCCCTGATCATTATTAGTAAAAAATACGAGCACTCATAAAATCAACTAAGGCCAATTTTGAGAGAAAAATTGCCATGGATTCAAGGACAATCATAAGGCCTTTTTCAGCTATGTTAGGAACCTGGGTGGAAACTCACAGATATGCTCAGAATTAGTCCAAAATGATACAAAAATCACTGAACCCACAGACATTGCCAACATACTGGCAGACAGGTTCAGTGCAAACTTCACCCCTCTCCCCTAAAGGAGAGATAACTATCCCAGCCGAGTGTAGCCTCCCGGACATCTCAAATGCGCAGGTGAAAGCTGCTCTCTCTAAAGCTAAAAACACAGCATCAATGGGACGGATGGTGTCCCCGGCTGTGTGCTACGAGCTAAATGAGGAATTAAACCCGCACATAAGGCAGCTGTTTAATCTCAGCCTTACCACAGGATACGTGCCCAAGGGTGGCGTGCGGCAACTGTGGTCCCACTCCACAAAGGTGGCGCCTCTACGGACCCTGGTAATTACCGCCCCATAAGCTTAACAAGTCTAGTCTGCAAAGCTATGGAGAGGATCATAATGGAGCTCATAAACAAAGATATAGGGGACTTGCAGACATTGGACCCGACCCAGTTTGGCTTTGTCAAGGGAAGATCATGCCTTTTGAACTTGGTCGACTTCTTGAAATAGTCACCAAGGCCATTGATGAGGAAAGGCAGTCCATACAGCCTACCTTGACCTTGCAAGGCTTTCGACACAATACCCCACTCGGGTATTGTAGAAAAACTTACCAGCTTAAATGTAAACCCATATGTCACAAGATGGGTTGCAAACTGGCTTAAGGACAGAACCCACAGGGTTAGAGTTGCTGGCGCTGTGTCAGACTCCAAGCCGGTCACAAGTGGTGTCCCACAGGGCTCGGTCCTTGGCCCCTATTGTTTGGCATCTACTTCTCAGAAGTACAGGCCAACATGGGAGGACTTTGGCTGACAAAGTTTGCAGATGACTGCAAACTGGGCCATAGTGGAAAGATGCATCGGACACGGATATCCTTCAGAAGGGACTCACGGAAACAGATAGCTGGTGCCAGAGCCATGGCCTGAAGTTAAGCGCCAAAAATGTATAGTCATACCCTTCGGGAAAAACAAGGTAACCCCAAGCTACCATATAGGTGGCAATCCACTAAGCACAGAAGAGGTTATCAGGGACCTGGGGACCCAGGTTGACAGTGGCCTTTCTTTTGACACTCACATTGCTAAAGTGGTTAGAAAGACCTTCTACATTGCCCACCTGATCATGAAGGGATTCACATCCAGATCTAGTGAGGTCATTGTTCCCTGTACTCTTCACTTATCAGACCAATGATCGAGTACAATGCCCCATTCGGGATGTATCTCACCCGACATCTGCAGCAATTGGAGAGACCCCAAAGTTCCTCACCAAAAGGATAAAGGGACTCCAAAATCTGTCATATGCTGCCAGATTGAAGAAACTCCAGCTCTATTCAGTCGCATACCGTCTGCTCAGAGGTGACATGTGCCTGACATACAAGGCCATGTCCAACCCGGAATTAATGGACATGCTCCACCTCAAAAATCCAAATCCACCAAAACCACTAGAGCAAGCGACTTAAACCTTAGCACGGATATAAATAGGACGTGCTGGAGGGATAGATTTATCACTCAGAGACTCCCTATGCTGTGGAATAAAATCCCGGTCCATGTGAGGCAGAGCACCTCGCTGACTCTGTTCAAGAGAAATCTAGACCTGTGGATGGGAGATCGTAGGTTTACCCCGGGAATCATCTCTGGGTCACTGCTGGACCGAGGCACAACAAACTAATGGGCACAGTATTTTTTCATATAAGGGGTGGCGTAAGCCACAATAATTTGGGCTAGGCTTATAAATGCCTTAGGGCAGATAGCCTAGTATAAACCTATGAACCTATGAACAGCTGTGCTCGAAACCTAAAGCGCATTCAACCAGAAGCTTAGCCACTTCCACAGCTTTTCAAGCTAGACTTCCATTAGACACTATTTGTGCAGCAGCCACTTGGGCCACTCCTCATACCTTTGTTTCTCATTACAAATTGGATTTGGCCTCCAGGGACAGAGCCAGTTTTGGCTCTACAGTTCTCAAGAGTCTGTTCCATTGAGCCACCCAGGATAGAAGTGCTAGGGACGCGGTCCCATCAAGCAAGAATGAAGGCGAGATTGACAACTTAACATTGAGAAGTTATGTACCTACCATAACGTTCCATGTTAGTTGTCTTCTCTGCCTCTTTCTTGCGACCCTCCCTCCTTCCCCCTGGCCTGGACAGACCTTTTCTCTCTACATGGAAGAATGCTTCTTAAGACCATACAGTACTGGTCCTCCAAAACCATCCTTCAGGTTTTTCTCTCCTTCTTTCCTCCTTTGGGAAGTTTTTTATGCTAGGTGTTATTGCCTATAGACAACAAACGAGATCTGGGTACTTACCGCCTTGCATCATGGGATATGGGGCTGCCTCGAGCTGGTAAAAGTGACTCTCGAGCTTAGCAGTGCAGTCGGGCCGAGGATCGGCTCCGAACCCATCAAGCAAGAAAGAAGGCGAGAGAAGACAACTAACATGGAACGTTATGGTAGGTACATAACTTCTCATTTTATTTCACTGGTCAGGCAAGACATGATTGGAAAACAGTTCATGTCTGTTAGACTTTTGACCTGAATTATTAGTGAGAAGGCAGAATGCTTAATGAAATTTAAGTAAAAGGTAGTGATGAGGCAAGCAGAATTTTGCACAGTAAAATGTTTTCTTTTTGACCCTAGAATATTATTATACTGGAATGTTAAGGTTTTGAAGAGCGACCTTCCAGATCTTATACCCAACAAATTAGTGTCTTTCTGATGAATTGTGCAGTACACAGTTTTTGTAAGATTAGAAGTTTGAGTTTATAATTATTTTACTAATGCGTAAGTGATAGGAAAATAAAGATTTCCTCCAGGTTTCCTTTGGAAAGGAGAGGATAATGTTGCAGGTGTCAAATAAGAGAAGTGATGTAGGCTGAATAGTATTAGAATTATATCATTAAGAATATGGTTTTCTGTGATTACCATGGAGTAATAGTTTAGGAAGCCATCCAGTTTAAAATTTTGTAAAAATGTGGTCCACTTGAGCTATACCCATTTTAAATTGGACATGTAGCATAAACTATGAGGGACAGAATCTCTGTAGGCAATGCCTGTAAATAACTTTATGCATGTTTGTCATACTGTGTCATGGTCTTAAGTTTCTTGAATGATTTCAAGTAAATATTTTAAGACATCTGTTTTTCTCCAGTTTTACCTGTAGCTGTGCTTGCTTATATTCCCAGTTTTACCTGTAGCTGTGCTTGCTTATATTCCCATGTGCCATATTTGTAAGAGTTGCAGATTTACTCTTTTTGTCTCTTTATTGGAGCTCATGTTGCAGCTTATGAAGGATTGCAGTCTTATGATAACACTGGCTCGAGAGCTAGTACTTGACCCAGACAAAATCCCGTAGATGTAGGTGTGCACGTGTATGAACTGAGTAAAACCACTAAACCTTCCTGCAGGGTTTTGCTTACCAAGCTATGGAAGTAATAGTGGAAAATTATAAATGAGATGCCCCATCTTAGTAGAACCGTCCATAGAAAATGGATGAGAGAAGCGCACATGATAATGGTTCTCTTGTTTGTGCATTGTTAGTTTGGTGTGAATGGAAGCTCACTTGATAATGGTTCTCTTATTTTGTGCATTGTTAGGTTAGCATGAATGTAGTGCACAGTCTGCAGCCTCGAAGTGTGTCTTTAAGAGAGATGCCACCATATGCTGCTGGTATTCCTGGAGCACGAGATCGCACTGCAGCTCTGTCACGGCACAAGACACATGGCACAAAGAAGGACGCTGCCTGCACAGTGGAATCCAGCATTGTGTCATCAAGGGAGCAGAATGGAGAAAAGGTGAAAAATCTCACTTTAATATTTGTCAGTATTTCGCACAACTCAGTTTATGGCATTTAATGTTCTGTATTGTATTAACAATGTTGCCCTTAAATCTGAGAACATGGTATTTTTGTAATTTGGTAGCTAGCTGTACAAGCATTCTGAGCTATTGGTTGTTAATTACGCCATGTATTTTTCAACCTCCTGAATTGTCCATTTTGTGTGTGTCTGTGTGTGTGTGTGTGAACAGCAGTAGCTGTGTTGCAAATGAAAGTAGTTTGAGCACTTGAGAAAATTTTGTAATGTCAGCGCATATATTGCTGCCTCACACTTGTTTCATAACCAGCTAAGTCCCATCAAGCCAGAGGCTGTCTTACAGTTGTGACTTGCAGAGAAATGGCCTACAGGTACCATTTATATCATCTTGCCATTCTAAGCATCATGAAAGAAGGTGTGAAGTTGGAGTACCCAGAGAGAGAGGCTCTGCACTCTAACCGCACTAGGTGGAGGCTGTGACACCTAATAGTAGTTTGCACGGTCTGTTTTGCCTGACAGCAGTTTTTTCATGCTTTATGAATTGAGGTTGCATTGTGGAGCCTTGTAAAACTGAAAAAAAGCTTATAGCATGTGTGAGCTTTGTTCTGCAAAAATTGAAAGCAAACACAACTGTTTGCTCTGATTTTTGTTTTTTTCCTGTGAGGGCCGAGTTCCTAGCATTGTAAAATTGAACTTTGGGTGGTTCTCCATCTCATATTCTACCAGTGTTTGACACTTTGTTGTAATATCTATGAGAGATGTCCAAGGTGAGTTGCCAGTTTTTCTGACAGAACAGTTAGTGACATTTTTGTGCCATACCTTTTCATAGATAAGCACACACACACACACACACACACAGTCACCCACATTCTTATTTTGGCATAATTCATGAATGTGTCCTTCTGAACTGATTTTACTGGCTAGCTGGCTTTTTCCCATTCACTGATTTGCCTGCAAAACCTCTGTTCTTTCCAAGCATGAAATAGTATGAATTGCCCTTTGTCTGGTATCATATGCTCTTAAGTTCTGCTGCTGAGGGACGTCTGGGTATTCTATCAAGAAAGGTTTCATGGTTACTATCATTTTCACTGGTATGGCCTCCCAGAGAGTCCACGTTCTCAGGCTAGACCAGAATTTTTCGACATGCCCTGCATTGATGTACCCACAGCTTCAAGCAGACCTCATCAGCATGCTGTCCTCATTCCAAACTTTTCTCTGTTTATGTGCTTGAGTCTCCATTCCTTTCAATCAAGACATATTCAGATGGCCAGCAGCAGGGTATGCTTCCTTAATTTAGGTTAGTTTCACTTTCCTGTTCTTCACTGGCTTTCACCCCATTAAGGAAAAGCAGGAAGCATAGTGCAAATGAAGGCTTATTAATTCTGCTATGGAGTTGCCAACCCCAGCCACTGAAGACTGCAATCAGTAGGTTCCTTAACTTCATCCTTTGATGTTGTCAGGTTTGGGAAGATAGATAATCTAACAAGTAGGTATTTCTCTAAGAGGCCCCTCTCCTCAGTTGGTAAGGTTCTGCAGAAGTCCCTCTGGATGCATTCTCATGCTGACAAGATTGTTGCCATGGCTGTCCAACAGGCTTGAAAAGAATCTGATAGTAGCCCCTGTACTAGGGAGACTAAACAAGATCATATGGCCGTCAGAGGATTATTGGCTAACTGCAGTTATTAATTGTGTATTAGAAGCAGCCCTCCTAAGAGGAAGCCAACACCTCAGAGCCTTACATTTCATCATCTGAATAAGGAGTCTCAAGTCCTGAACTGTTTGGGAAGCATGTTTCAGTAAGGGCACTGATCTGTTTTGTCTTGTGTGCGCTATTTCCAGCTGGACCTTGCATGGGGTAATGCACGATTCATTGGAGCAACTACTGAAAGAAACACTATTTTTAGCACTTAATTTGACAAAGTAGGGACACTATTTTTAGCACTTAATTTGACAAAGTAGGAAGGTCCCAAAGCCCCTACCCCTCAGCTAATGCCAGTGCGAGGATGGCAAGTTCCATCATTTCTTTTCATTACCACACCTAGCTTTGCTTAAGTGACCTCCCTGAGAATTTCCAGGTGTCTTTCTTGAATACCCTTGTAATGGTACTGACTTGATCAGGCTACATGTTAGCGAAAGTGAAGAAAAGCTAAAGAATGGTAAGACTAACTGTCGTTGACATCAGTTTTTAAGTGTTACATCCTCCTTTTCTCAAATTTTAAAGTTCATAAGTATTTGTGGTTTAAGAGGTGACCGCATCAGCAGAGGTACCTGCAGTCTGTCAGAAACCAAGCTGGTCTGGTCCATCATAGAAGAGGCACTCCCTTCAGAGATAGCCCTGGCCTTGCCAAGAATTCCTATCGAGGTTCTTTCTCATGAAGTCCACAGAATGAGCAGCAGCAACCCTGAGAACTAGCCCTACCCTTCCCCTGTCAAGGCATTCAGGGGTTGGTTGCTTTTGCTTCTACTTGAGTGGATGACCATCATGTAGGACTGAGTCAGAGACATTATTTCTAGAACTTACAGACCACCTCCTCCCCCTGTCCACTTTGTTTCCTTTCCTGATGTCCCATGACTCTGTCCCACTAAAACAAGTCAGCAATGTTAATGGTGTCAGACCAAACAGTAGAATGAAACCTTTTCAGTAAGTCATGCCGTACTAGAGCAGATATGGGTGTTATGTCAGATTTTTTTTTGTTTCCCAAGCATACAAAAACTCCCCCAAAAGTCCCTTCCAAGATCTGATGAAGCTGGCTCAGAATTTTGTTTTTACTTAACTTGTAGCATTTATCAGTTTTGAAGGTCCCAACCTAAAAATGGAAAATATCCCCTTCCCCCTGGAATTAAATTAGTCTGATTCTGAGATGGACTCTTACAGACCATGTGTCTTACTCCCCATCAGGCAGTTTCTCATTTGGTGGCATCTTTAATAGAATGAGGGATTTCTTTAATGACAAACACTGGATTACTTTGATGCCCAGAAAATTAGATTTCAAGGGCCTTTGAATCTAGTAGATTCAAACCTTTAACTGTAACTCCAGTGATTGAAACCTTAGAGGATGCATTCAGCATAGCATCTTCGCTAGATTTCCAACCCCTCTGCTTCCAAGAATCATAACCACTTTTACCTGAATATTAATTCCCTTAACTACCTTTGTAAGAATCCGGCTCTTGATCCAGCCATGGTGTTTATATATTTGGACAAGGGACTTACTGGGACTTCAGCCAAGAATCCTTTTCACATTGAGAGAGAAAGTACTTTTCACATTGAGAAAGACAGTAAAGTGCTTAACTGATGTGAGAAGGGCTTCTGCCTTCACCCTTCTACTCTGGCCTTGAAGGCTGTGAACTGCTAAATTCACGTGTTAAAGTTTCAGAAGACCCTTCTAACCCAAATTATTGTTAAGGCTGATAAAATGAAGGACTGGGCTCTGAGAAAGTTCTGGAGTTATGCAGAATCTCTTCCTAGTTTGGCAGTCACTGTTAAGAGTGGTTGTGATGTGATGGATGCAGCCTGTAGTGTTCTCAGGAGCTGTTAGTTATTTTTGAAGACATACAAGGCTGCAAAGACAGCCCTTGCTAGTTCCTCAGTGTCCTAATAGAGGAGTTGATTTTCTGGGTCCCCAGCCAAGAAGATGTTTAAGAAGCCATAAGGAAAGGGGGGAGGGGTGCAGTCAGTAAAACAGCTGTTTCATTCTCCTCTGACATGTATAGTACAGATGACCTTGCTAGAACCTGACTGTTCAAGCAGATAGTAGGCAGTGGTAAGCAGTCAAAGGGGAAGAATGGCTAGTTCAAAGGAAAATGACAAGCTGGCCAAAAGGGGAGGCCTCTAGGCTCTCACATTTTGTATGCCACAAGAGAACTCTTGATAGCTCTTCCCATTCCAACCCTCTCCTTTCCATATTGCTCCCCCTGAAATATCCATATACAAGAAAGTGTGGAAAACCCCTCAAAATTAAGTATTTGAGTTAAGATTATAGTGTGTAGCTCATAAAAGACCAAGGGTCTTGGGCATACCCCCTAGTACCAAGAGAACAGAGTTTTGTTCAAGCCTGTGCTCTTGAACCGTCTAAGTTAGGGACCAGTAGAGTTGCAGAGCTGGAAGAATGCATGGAATTTAATCAAGGTTTTCTAGTTCCAAGAAAAGATTGCCATTGGACTCTGTGTAGACTTTTCAAGGCTAAACAGTAATATGTTTTGAGCCCTCGTGCCTGTCCTCTCTCGAGGTATTATGTTTATCTTTGACATAAAAGATGCTTATCTCGCCATATTACGAGAACAGACAGGCAGTTCTTGAGCTTCAAAGCAGGCAGTGACTACATGTTTATTTTACTATGTGAGAGTGTTCAATCTCGCCGTTTGTTCTTACACCTGGGTTCGGAGCCGATCCTCGGCTCCGTGTCGGCCGCTTGGCAAAGCTCTGCATCGAGAAGAAGCTCGAGACCAACCTATCTCCCACAATCCACCTCTGCCTTTACCTCAGATCTAGTTTGCCGCTGCAACGTTCGCATCATTTTTGATGAGCTCGGACCACCTGAAAGCTAAGATTATATTTATCTAATAATTTTTGGATAATTTTTCTTCTACCTTACTTTAAAGTTGTTGTGTGTGTGTGTGTAGTGAGTCGAGGGCTTTCTCGAGTACGTATATAATTTTATATACTTATATTAAGTTAGTTCCCTCGGGGCCTACCCCACCCTTTAAACTTTATATCCTGTAAAACTACTGGATTTGACTAACTACTGGATTTGACATATATTACTGGATTTGACGTTATTACTGGCTATTACTGTTCAACACTGTTTAACTTTTTGGATTTGACTTTAGTGTTACCATGTCTGAAAAAGCTAAATCTGGCTTCAAACGGTGCCAATGTGGACAGAAAATGTCTGTCACAGACAATCCTAGTTCCTGCGTCTACTGTCTTGGCCCTCTCCATCTGCAAGAAGACTGCTCCATCTGTCATTCTTTCAGTGGAAGGGTCATGACAGATAGGCGCAGGAAACTTATGGATAGAGGCCTTTTGAAGCCTGCATTCCAAGAGGCTCTGGATGCATCGGACCAGACATCTAAATCCTCGAAGGAATCGAAGACGTCGGAGCCCATGTCATCGGCTCCGAGCTCTTCAATTAAGGTTCGCTGACCGGTTCCACAGACCTCGGGGCAGAGTGTTGAACTTTTGTCCGTTACCGAGCCTCGAGTCTTGGAACTGGTGACAGAGCTTCCACCTCCTGTGCTCTTGAGGTCGGCTCCGTCTTCGATTCCTTCGACGCGTTCTTCTAGGCCCCTCTCCGACACCGATGTAGACCGCGTGGTGCAGAAATTAATGGAGAATACGGCCTTGTCCAAACTCATCTCTGTCTCCTCCCAGTTGGTGTCGAGACTCGAAGGCCTTCCCTTATCTCCATCTGTTCCTCCTCCGAGGCCTATTCAGTCTTGAGCCGGAGAGGCTGATCTGATGATTGTGGAGCCCTCGGTGCCGGAACCGTCCTTCTCTCGGTCGGCACCGTTCACCTCGACTCCGACGGACCCATTACCGGAATCACGGAGCCGAAGATCCATCCTTGGTTCTTGGACCGAGAGTCGGACCGACGTTTCGGTTCCGACTCTCCCTCTCGGAGTCTTGGCTCGGATCGACTCTGCTCCGTCCTCTGGGTCGATGCCCTCTGTTCCCGTCTCGGGGATTCCTCCGCTTTCTTCGGATCCGAGGGATTCCTCGACTCGGGACCCGGGGGCCTTCGACCTCATGAGGAAGGTGTTGTCGACTCAGACAACCACTTCAGCAGAAACAGCTTCTCCTTCCCATAAAGGTCCGTTATCCTCCTCTGCACCCACAGCTACGTCAAAGCGTCGAGCACCGGTGTCTCAGCCGCCCCCAGAGGGCGCCCCCTCTTCCTCGGAGGCTTCATCGGATGCTCCCCCCGAGGAAAAGGTTGTGTAAGAGGAGACACTTGGATTCTCCACAAGAATCCTTGACATCGGACACTGACTTAGATGAGTCAGAAGGGTCCCCAAAATCACCCTCAGAGGATGTCTCCTTTTCTGACATCCTGGAGATCCTAAAACAGAGAGGTGATTGGCAAGCCCTACCCCCTTCTGAGGATGAGTCAGTCTTGCTGAAGGCATTCGGTGCTCACCCTTCCTCCTCCTGGGTCACTCCGCCCTTCGATGAGTTGATGGAACTGATTGCTCGAAGGGCATGGGAGACACCTGACACAGTGAAGCCAGTCCCTAGAAAGCCTAATAAATATATTACTGCCCCTCAAGACAAGGCTTATCTTACAAAGGGAGTTCCAGTGGACGCTATGGTGGTGGCAGCGGCCACTAAAAAGGAGATGTCTGAATCTTCCTCATCTGTCCATCCACCTAACAGAGATTCTAGGACTATGGACAGGTATGGGAAGTGCATTTTTAGTTCAGCGGCTTTTTCCATGCGATCCCTGAACTATTTGACCCATTTCACACTGTTACAGAGGGATCTAATCAAAGAGTTGGGAGATACCCTCCAGGGTACTACAGATGCTGCTGTCTCGGAGAAAGTTACAGCACAACTCAATACCCTTACATCTATTGTGAACTCGTCCATGAGGCTGATTTCATATGCAGCCGAAGGATCAAATAGGGCTGCGGCTTCAGCGATTGCTCTTCGTAGACAATCCTGGATGCGCTTATGTTCCTTTGCGGAAGCCTTCAAGTCTTCCTTTACTAACGCCCCATTTGACGGTGCCACTCTCTTTGGCCCAAAAGTAAAGGAGACCCTTACCCGGTGTGAGCAAGAGGGAAAGACTCTGTCTGCTGTCTGAGTCCGTTTTTCCACCCCATCCAGACCGTACCCCAAAGGGCAGCGTGGTGGAAAAATGGGGTTTCGAAAACCCCAAGGCTCTTTCCCAGGCACACAGGGTGATGCCCCCTCTAGAGGCAGAGGGGGGGGGGGCAGAGGTGGAAGACTTCGCCCCGGCGGCAGAGGGGGTCCGCAAAATCAAGGTGACAGGGATACACTCCCCGGGAAACCTTTCCAGCACTCCTGAGAGGAGGCCCGACTGTCCTGCTCTGGAGGCAGTCGGGGGTCGCTTAGCTTTATACCCTCAGGCCTGGCAAAGTCTTACATCAGACAATTGGGTAAAAAGCATTGTTACCAGAGGTTACAGAATTCCTTTCCTATTGCCCCCATTTCCATGAAAAGACTCCCAGATGTACCGCCCCATCTGCGAGACCCTGCAGCTATAGAAATTTCAAAGCTGCTAGAAAAAGAGTCATCCAACCAGTCCCGGCGGACCAAAGAGGATTCGGAACTTACTCAAGGTTCTTTTTAGTTCCAAAAAAGACAGGGGACTGGAGGCCAATTCTGGACCTAAGCAAACTCAATATCTTCGTCAAGAAAGAAAAGTTCCGGATGGTCACGCTTCAATCGATCCTTCCATTCTTACAGAAGGACGACTGGATGTGCTCAATAGATCTAAAGGACGCGTACTACCACATCAAAATGCCAGGGCGTCCAGGGATCACTTGCACTTCCGGCTGGGAGCCAGTTACTTTCAGTTTCGAGCCCTGCCCTTTGGTCTGACCTCAGCCCCCAGGGTTTTCACCAAATGTATGGCAGTGGTAGCGTCTCACTTGAGACGCCTGGGATTCCAGGTGTTTCCGTATCTGGACGACTGGCCTCTTTCTGCCACCACCGAGCGTCGACTGATTCAGGCCAGGGATTACACACTACAACTCTGTGTTCATCTCGGAATTTCCGTAAATTTCGAAAAATCTGTATTACAGCCATCACAGCATATCTCATTCATAAGAGCAGAATTGGATACGCGTTGCTTAATCCTAAGGCTTCCTCCAGAAAGAATAGCCTCCCTACAAAACCATTTATCTCTTCTCCTGTTGTCCAAAAAATCCCCAGCAAAACTGGTTCTGAAGGTTTTGGGTCTCATGGCAGCTTCCCTCATTGCGATACCCTTGGGAAGACTGCACATGAGAGTTCTTCAATGGCTACTGTTTGCACAATGGTCGTTCCAACAGTTACCCCTGACACACGAAATTCACATAACGAACATCTGCAAATCGCACCTGTCTTGGTGGCTTCAGACTTGCAATCTTTCCGCCGGACGACCATTTGTGCTACCCACGCCGACAGCTACGGTGACCACGGACGCTTCCCTGATAGGGTGGAGTGGCATCTTTCAGGGACAGACAGTCCAAGGCGAATGGACCAAATTGGAGTACAATCTGCACATCAATGTTCTAGAGATGAGGGCAGTGTTTCTAGCGTTGCAACACTTTTCTCCCCTTCTCCCTCTAGGGACCATTGCAGTTCAGTCGGACAACATGTCCGTAGTCTGGTACATAAACAAACAAGGGGGAACCAAGTCTTATCAACTATGCAGAGAGGCCATGAAAATTTGGCAATGGGCAGAATCCATGGGTCCATAGCAACGCACATCCCGGGGTTATCCAACGTCATAGCGGACAGGTTGAGCAGAGCCATCCTGTTACCTCACGAGTGGTCCCTCAAACGAACTATTGCGAAGAAAATTTTTCGCAAGTGGGGCCAGCCTTGCTGCGATCTGTTTGCGTCTCCAATGAACGCCAAATGCAGAAGCTATTTTGCCCTATTACCCCCTCCAGGGGAAGTCCCCAGGGACACTCTGGTTCACGATTGGCCCCCGGGCCTCCTGTACGCCTTTCCTCCTATTCCTCTGATTACAAAATTTCTA
The DNA here is from genome assembly GCF_019279795.1 of Protopterus annectens. Lineage (NCBI taxonomy): Eukaryota > Metazoa > Chordata > Ceratodontiformes > Protopteridae > Protopterus > Protopterus annectens. Next base: position 818,346,689 of record NC_056733.1, read on the forward strand.
TAGAAAGCCAACAACCTGGAGAGGACAATAATCCTCATTGCCCCATTCTGGCCTCGTCAAATTTGGTTTCCCTTTCTTCAAACACACCAAATTCGGGAACCCTGGATCCTGGACCCGGAGCCGGATCTACTGACCCACTCGTCAGGGGCTCCCCACCCGTCGCTTCTCTCCCTCAGACTAGCAGCTTGGCTGCTCCGCTTTCCTTCTTAGCCAGGTCTGATCTTCTTTCCCCTGCAGTTCAAAATATTCTACTGGCATCTCATAAGGCTTCCACTACAAAGATTTACACTAGTAAGTGGAAGTGTTTTGTACACTGGGCAACTACACAACAATTGGATCCCGTAATAGCCCCACTAAACAGAGTCTTGGAGTTTTTATCCGTACTACTCCACCAAGGAGCTTCTCCTGCCACTTTGAGAGTTCAATTGGCTGCCATTTCCAACTTTCATGTGGGAGAAAATGGGGCGCCTATTATGGCTCATAGACTTTGTAAGGCCTTTCTAAAAGGGTCTTTAATATCAGGCCACCAGTTAGGATTCCTACATCACCTTGGAATTTGAACCTTCTATTATCACAGCTAATGCTACCACCCTTTGAACCAGCCTCTTCCTGTTCTTTGAAGTTTTTGTCATGGAAAACCCTCTTTCTGGTAGCTATCACATCAGCCAGATGGGTATCGGAACTTCAAGCTCTTTCCGTTAAACACCCATATTTGATCTTTCACCCTGATAGAGTATCTCTTCGCACTAATCCATCCTTTCTTCCCAAAGTTTGCTCCGTCAATAACATTAATCAGTCCATTGAGCTCCCCACATTTTTCAAGAACCATTCCAATAAGTTGGAATATATGTTACACAAGTTAGATGTTCATAGACAACTCAGGTTTTACTTGGATAGAACAAAGGATCACAGAAAAACAGATCAGCTCTTTATAGCCTTTGCAGACAGCAGAAAGGGCATGGCAGTTATGAAACGAACCCTTTCCAAATGGCTTTCCGATTGTATTATTTTTGTTTATACTGCCTCTGAGCAGAGCTTACCTGTCAAGCCCAAAGGGCATTCTACAAGATCAATATCTACATCCCTGGCTCATGCAGCCCGCCTACCGTTGGACACTATTTGTGCGGCTGCCACTTGGTCTAAGCCACATACATTCATTACTCATTACAAAGTAGATAGGGTTTCCAGGGGCAGGGCAACCTTTGGTTCCACTGTGCTCAGGAACGTTCTCCCGTGAGTTCCTCAGGAACACGGAGCTAGGGACGCTACCCAGGTGTAAGAACAAACGGCGAGATTGAACTCTCTCACATATAGAAGTTATGTCCTTACCATTAACGTTCCATGTGGAGTGTTCATCTCGCCTTTGTTCTTACATTCCCACCCTCCCACCCTCAGGAAGAACGTCAAGTTTAGGTGTCTGGTATGGTTCTCCCGCTTCTGCTTTTGTTCAGTTGTTGCGGCTGTGTTTCAGCTATGCTTTAGCATGTATGTGTTATGTTCACTTCCGTTGAGTTCTGGTTTGTTTGCAAACTAGATCTGAGGTAAAGGCAGAGGGGGATTGTGGGAGATAGGTTGGTCTCGAGCTTCTTCTCGATGCAGAGCTTTGCCAAGCGGCCGACACGGAGCCGAGGATCGGCTCCGAACCCAGGTGTAAGAACAAAGGGGAGATGAACACTCCACATGGAACGTTATGGTAAGGACATAACTTCTATATGTTAAGTTGTCTATCTCGCCTTCATTCTTGCTGGATGGGTTCGGAGCCGACCTCGCTCGACTCGCCACTCTAAAAGCTCGAGAGTTGGTTCCACCGGCTCGAGGCTCCCCTTATATCCCACAATGCTAGGCGTGAGTTACCTCAGATCTCGTTTGCCGCTACAGCGATCGAGGTGTGTTTTCTACCGGCTCCAGGTTAGTGAAAGTTTAGACTAGTTTAAATTCTTTAAACTTAGGCTAGTTAGTGTAATTTTCTTTACCACTTAGAGTAGTGGACTTGTTTATCCCCTTTTTATCTTTCCAGCCCCCTCCCTTTATAAAGAACACTAGTTCTTCCCTAAGGCCTTCGGGCCCTTTCTTCCCTTTCCTTAGAGTGTGTATGTGTTTTACTTAGGGAATTGTATTAACTTACCTTTAGTTTTAAATAATTCCCTTTTAAACCTATCAGTGTAATCTGTGTGTGTGTTTTTGTGTGTGATTACACTTCGGGTTCCTTGAGTATGTCCAAGGATACAAAGGTCTCAGGCTTCAAGAAGTGTGACTCGTGCTGTCAGAAAATGTCTCTGACAGTCGGTCACACTTCTTGTGTACTGCCTGGGACCTTTACACCTGCAGGACTCTTGTGCTGTATGTCATGGCTTCAGCCCTAGAGTCCTGCAGGAGAGAAAAAATAAGCTCATTTTGAGGGGCTTAATTAAGCCTGAAGGTTCCCTTCCTGTGTCTTCAGGGAAACCTTCTAAGGCTTCTAGGACCTCGGCTCCAGCTTCAGAGTCGAGGCCTAAGGCTTTGAAGCCTACTGCTTCATCGGCTCCGGCTGGAGCCGATGAGTCTCTGACTGCTGTTTCAGTGGTTTCCTCGGCTCCGGCCGGAGCCGAGGCATTAGAGAGTCATGGGTCGGCTCCGATCATACCGTCTGAGCCGACATCTAGAAAGAGATCGAGGTCACCGTCCCTTGGCTCCGTTCATTCGGCTCCAGCGTCTCCCCTGCTGTCTGAACGGAGCCATAGATCTCACTCCTCCAGGTCATCGAGGCTATCAGATCACGACCTCCAGAGGGTAGTGAGTAGACTTTTGAAGTCCGAGGCACTGTCCCAAATGCTCCAGAGTCCGACTCATCAGTCGATACCTCAACTTGTTCCAATTAATATTCCTCCTCCGACTCCTTTGAGCTCGGAGCCGGGGCGTCTTGGAACCGAGACTGTGGTAGCGTCGGAGCCGATACATTTGTCTTCGGCTCCGTCGTCGGCTCCGATTTCTTCCTTTGAAGAATCTCGGCACCGGGCTTCCCTCGTCGGCTCCGGGGGGGTGAGTGGCATATGACCCTTGTCCGACCCCCCTCTCCCTCTCGGTGCTTCGGCGCTGGTGAGTTCGGCTCCGACATCGGCCTCGGAGCCATCCCTGTCGGTGCCGAGGGAGGTTCTCAGCTTCTCGGAGCGGGGACCTCTGGCTCTGCCTGACAGGGGTGCATTCGAGGTCATGCGGAGTGTGTTGGAACCTTGTTTGACTCCACAGTCGGCTCCGTCCGCCCCTCCCACTTCGGTGCCTCTGGTTATGTCAACTCACTCCCTCATCCCAGACCGCAGAGAGCAAGCTCCTCAAGAATCCCCTGTTGGGATCTCATCCTCTTCCGAGGCCTCTCCTGAATTGGCAGGGGAGCCCCCTAGGAAGAGAAAGTGTAAGAGGAAGCACTTAGACTCACCTGAGTCTGTCACCTCTGACACAGATTTAGAGGATTCCGAGGGTTCCCCACGTTCCCCTTCTGAAGATGTCTCTTTCGCAGACATTCTAGAGATCCTGAAACAGAGGGGAAACTGGCCAGCCCTTAACCCTTCGGAGGATGAATCTGTGTATCTTGAGGCGTTGGGCTCTCGCCCTTCCACCTCCTGGGTGTCCCCCCCCTTTGATCCCCTCATGCAGGTGGTTGCAAAGAAGGCCTGGGCGGCTCCTGATTCAGTGGACCCTACCCCCAGGAGACCCTCCAAATTTATAACAGCACCAACTGACAAGCAATTCCTCACAAAAGGTGTTTCTGTGGATGCTATGGTGGTAGCTGCTGCCACCAAGAAGGAACTAGCTGATCCTTCGGTGCCTGTCCATCCACCTAACAAAGAATCCAGGTCTATGGACAGGTACAGGAAGCGGATGTTCTCGTCAGCGACCTTTGCAATGCGTTAAGCTGAACTACCTATGCCATTTTACTCGTCTTCAAAGGGACTTGATCAAGGAAGCGAGTGATATGTTGAAGGATCCTACAGCTGTGGGTTTTCAAGACAAGATGAACACTCAGCTGGCTACCCTGAACTCCATAGCTAACTCCTCCATGCGCCTCCTTTCTTATGTGGCTGATGGAGCGAGCAGGGCCGCAGGGACAGGTGTGGCCTTACGCAGGCGCGCCTGGATGCGGTTATGCAACTTTGCGGACCCCTTTAAAACATCTTTCACTAATTCCCGTTTGATGGATCATCTCTTTTTGGTCCTCAAGTGAAAGAAACCTTGACTAGGTGCGAGACAGATGGCAAGACTCTTTCTGCCGTCGGAGTCCGTTTTTCTACTCCTCCTAGGCCTTACCCCAAAGGCCAGAAAAGTGGGAAAATGTGGTTCCGTAAACAATCTCAAGGGACTTCGCCTGACGCACAAAGTCGGTTCCCCGCCAGAGGCAGAGGGGGGAACAACAATGGTAGACATCGCCCTAGAGGCAGGGGGGGTCCGCAGAACCAGGGCAATCGTGAAGTCTTCTCTGATAAGCCCTTTCAGCATCCCTGAGGTGTTGCCCGACTGCCTACGAAGGTAGGCAGTCGGGGGAAGATTGTCACTGTACCCAAAAGCCTGGCTATCCCTGACTCAAGACAAATGGGTACAGTCCATCATTTCCGAGGGTTATTCCATTCCCTTCTTTCGCATTCCAAACCAATCAAAAAATCCCTTCCAGATGTTCCACCCGCTCAAAGGGATCTTGCAGCTTTGGAAATTTCAAAGCTGCTTGCAAAAAGAGCAATTCAGCCAGTTCCAGCAGACGAGCAAGGATCCGGAATCTACTCCAGGTTCATTTTAGTTCCAAAGAAAACGGGACTGGAGACCAATTTTGGATCTCAGTATCTTGAACAAGTCAGTCAAGAAAACAAGATTTCGGATGGTCACGCTGCAGTCCATCCTTCCCCTTTTGGGAAAGGGAAGCTGGATGTGCTCTATAGATCTTCAGGATGCGTACTATCACATAAAAATGAAAAGACGCTCCAGAAGATTCCTCCGCTTCAGACTGGGAAACAGTCATTTTCAATTCAGGGCCCTGCCCTTTGGTCTCACCACTGCCCCCCGGGTGTTTACCAAATGCATGGCAGTGGTAGCTTCTCACCTGAGGCGACAAGGATTCCAGGTGTTTCCATATTTGGACGACTGGCTCCTCACAGCTCCCACCAAGCATCTTCTTCTAATGGCCAGGGACTACACCTTTCGCACTTGTCGAAATTTAGGCATTTCAATAAATTTCGAAAAGTCTGTTTTGTCGCCTTGTCGTACTATTACCTTCATAGGCGCAAATCTAGACACAGTCAACATGTCTGCAAGACTAACAGATCAGAGAATAACAGACATACACAAAATAGTCTCACTCCTCTTCAGCAACAACAGAATCAAAGCCAGGCTAGTTCTGAAAGTGTTGGGGATTATGGCGGCTGCCATACCTCTGCTTCCATTAGCCAGATTCCACATGAGAATCCTTCAATGGATGCTCTTCACGCAATGGTCGTACCAGCAACTTCCAATGTCTCACACCATTATGATCACGCAATCATGCAGAAATCATCTTCTGTGGTGGATGTCTTCCCCTCAGCTCTTATTGGGAAGACCCTTTGTTCCTTCCCCTCCGGTTGCTACTCTGACAACGGACGCCTCCCTGATCGGGTGGGGGGGGCATTATCAGGGCAGAACTGTCCAGGACACATGGCAACCAGGCAGATGCCACTTGCACATAAATGTTCTAGAGATGAGAGCAGTGCTTGTAGCGTGGGAAGGCCCTCAAGACTCGCTTCCCTTGGGACCGATAGCAATCCCGGGGGCCAATATGTATGTAGTCTGGTATATCAACAAACAAGGCGGAACCAGGTCCTACCCACTGTGTCGAGAAGCACTCAGACTGTGGCAATGGGCGATTTCTTCTCTGCGTTTTCTGATAGCAACGCACATCCCCGGGAAGTCAATCAAATCGCGGACAAGTTGGGCAGGGCTATCCTCATGCCTCACGAGTGGTCTCTGAAAGACTCTGTTGTGAGAGAAATTTTTCTCAAGTGGGGCCAGCCTTGCTGCGACCTTTTTGCTACTCCCCAAAACAGCAAGTGCAGAGATTTTTTCACTCTTTCCCGTTACCAGGCCAACCCAGCAGAGGCGCTCTAGTCCAGGTTTGGTCCGGGGACTTCTGTATGCTTTTCCTCCTTCTCACTAATCTCTCAAGTGATACAGAAAGCTATCGCTCAGAAGGCTTCATTGATCCTCATTGCTCCGTACTGGCCTCGACAGGTTTGGTTCCCTTTTCTACATCAGTTTCTGTTGGGCGACCTTGGCATCTGGACCTAGTTCCAGATCTTTTGATCCATCAGTCGGGTCAGTTTCATCGCTCCTTCCCTCCCTGAACCTCACTGCTTGGTTCCTCCAATTCCAACCTTAGCCAGGCTTCCTCAAATATCTCACTCTGTTAGAGATATTTTGATAGCTTCCATAAATCTTCCACTCAAAGATTTATTTGAGTAAGTGGAAGCGTTTAGCCTATTGGGCTCAA